>NC_056726.1:1788911524-1788976524 GCF_019279795.1 Protopterus annectens | reverse complement strand
TTAAAAAAAAAGCAACGGAGATCTTCCTTTCTCGTTGCTTTTTTTAAAGCTGTCTCGCTATGTTAAACTCATTTAACATTGCGAGACAGCTTTAAAAAAAGCAAGAGAGATCTTGCTTTCTCCGTTGCTTCCTCTACACACAGCTCTGATGTACTGCATAAGCATAAGCATGTGCAGTACATCAGAACTGCCCCAGGATACCGGACAGCTGCGGAAGGGCAGCATGGAGGCATTATACAATGCCATTATCTAAGAAAAATAAGTATTTTTTCTTAAATAATGTCATTGTATAATAGCAATAACCCATGCCTGGGTGTGGGTAATGCTGGATTTACCCACGGTTGTCTTTGTTTGGTCACTCGGGCTTCACCCTCGTGACCAAACCACACCAACTGTGGGTAAATCCAGCATTACCCACACCCAGGCTATGGGTTATTGCTTAAACATATGACTGCCTGAAGTAAATAGAGCTGTACTATCTGTAGTGTTTAAAATCAGAATAATAATGTCAAAGTAAAAAATGTTTAATAAAAGACGTGTCTGTGGGGGAGGGGTACAGTGGTTTCTTCAACAGGATTACTGACTTTCCCCACTGTTCTATTTTATGTAGGTACTAGGTAGTGTAATGGAAATACCAAAGCCTGCACTTGTCTTAATGCCCTCTGAGGTACACCCTTTTCAGAAGCAGGCTAATCACTAACAGTAATTCTGATGCCCTTATCAATGGTTAGAAATAAATGAACCAGTGTAACAATTGTATACTCTTGTTCCTTTTGTATAATTGCGTGCCTCGTGCCCAAAGTAAACACATGCAGTTAATGGAGTGAGTGTCTGTAGCATTGAGTACAAGGCTCTCTTTTTTAAGACATGGAGTACTGACATACGGTTAGACTTCTGACAACCATCGTTCATTGATTTAAGAAGAATGTTTCTCACCCATAGAGAATTTCCGTAACTACTTGCTGAGAACTGCAAGTTCTCAGGGTGCCATTCCCGTGCTGTTTTGCTTGTGGCAGGGGTGAGAAGTAGGATTGAACATATCTTGGCTTTGGTTTTATTTCAAATGAATACTCGCCCTATGAATATTCCTTATAGCAATAACCCACGCCTGGGTGTGGGTAATGCTAAATTTACCCACGGTTGGCGTGGTTTGGTCCCGTGGGTTATTGCTATTATACCATGACATTATTTAAGAAAAGAAACTATTACTTTTCTTAAATAATGGCATAGTATAATGCCTGTTTACTGCCCTTCCGCAGATGTCTGGCATCCGCGGCAGTTCTGACGTACTGCGCGCCTGCGCAGTACATCAGAGCTGTGGGCAAAATACAACGGAGAAAGCAAGATCTCCGTTGCTTTTTTTTTAGTGTTTCGCTATGTTAAATGAGTTTAACATAGCGAGACAGTTTTAAAATAAGCAACGGAGATGTCCGTTGCTTATTTTAAAACTGTCTCGCTATGTTAAACTCATTTAACATAGCGAAACATAAAAAGCAACGGAGATCTTGCTTTCTCCGTTGCTTTTTTTTAAAACACTGTCTCACTATGTTAAATGGGTTTAACATAGAGAGACAGCTTTAAAATAAGCAACGGAGATCTCCGTTGCTTATTTTAAAGCTGTCTCGCTATGTTAAACCCATTTAACATAGCGAGACAGTGTTTTAAAAAAACGAGTTATACTAATGGAAAAAAGTCCGGGCGACCGGACCTTTTTCCATTAGTATAAGTCGATTTACAACGGGCACGCTGGCCAATCAGCGTGCACGTTTTGGGGGGGTCATGGTATAATAGTGAATATATACCTTGTAGCTATAGTGAGACTACTTCTTCCTCTCCTTACCGTGTACATGCTGCAGAATTATCGGATTTGCTCAAAGTGTGTTTGACTGCATTTTTAAATGCATTACCAGTGTGTAGATTAATGCTGAGAATATGGCACACCACACTCTAGTAATACAATTTGCCTCAGTGTGTGGGTAGGACTGCTGTAGGAATGCTGTGTATTTAAAACAAGAGGTTTCAATTGAGTGGAACAAATCAAATTTATCTTGGACAGCAGTAGCTGCATATAAAAATAGACATGTTATGATTATGAAATAAACTGTCCTTGTGTACTGGAACTTTTTTAACGCTTAGCTATTTACTTAAAAAGATAAAGTGATGCAGAGTTTAGGATGTTACACCACAGCACTTGGGACCATAGATTGGTCCTCACATTACTGTTTTTGTGCAGAATCTGAAGATAATTTCTCTGCCTGCATAGATCTTGGCAGGTGTTTGTGGGTTTTTTTGCCGTATCTCAAAGATGTGCCCCAGGCAAACTGATGTTCATCCAAACTAGGTGTGTGTGTGTGTGTGTGTGTGTGTGTGTGTGTGTGTGTGTGTGTGTGTGTGTGTGTGTGTGTGTGTGTGTGTGGGTGTGTGGGTGTATGTGTTTCTGTGTACCTGCAGGGTGTGAACAAATGTGTGTGTTCCCTGAGATAGGTTGATGTTCCACAAGGCATGGTTTGTCTGTCTTAGTGCTTACTGAGTGGCTCTAGCTCCCTATGACTCTGAATTTCATTATGTTTGTCTGTCTTGGTGCTCATTGAGTGGCATGATAGGGCCCGACACCCTATGACTCTGAGTTTGATTAAGTTAGCAACTGTAGACTGACCTGACAAGCAGCACAGCCTTCAGACACATTCACTGTGTGTGTGTAATGTAATGACTGCAAGATGGGGTCCAATTCTGGAGCTCTAACTATTAGGAAACCAGAAAAAGGGCATTCTCAGGTCAATGAGACACTCACCTATTCCATTAACAGTATAAATAATTGCAGATTTCATTTTGATTTCTTCAAGGATTATGATAATGAAAGATTGCCTTGCTGGTACAGAATACTCTGAATATTCTCTTATTCTTTAAATTTTTTATGCTGCCTTTTAGTACTTGCTTGACTGATTATTTTTCAGGAGAGAACCAGACTATTCTTTTTATCCTGCCAGACGTATTTCTACCTTCAGAAAGATTCACAAGGTAGTTGACCCCCCTCCTCCTTTACTCATGCTTGATAACCCTACCCTGCGTCTAACCTCAACCCTGCATATTACATTACTACCTTTCCCTAATAGTACCACTGCACAACACAAAAAGACAAAGAACACACAGAACAAGACAAAGGCACAACGCTAAATCTATCCCCTTACCTAACCATTACTCTAATTCTAACTTGCAAACATTCAAAAATACACACAAACTGCTATAATGTGATCTTTTACAATTTTACAGCCACCACCTTTTCAAATAATCATTTTATTTTACACCCCTAACTATCTGCACTATATAACACGTGAATAAACCATATGTGATTTATACAACTGAGCATTCACTCATGTGTGCAGTTGTTGACTAAATGAGTTTTCAACCATTTAAATGGCAACCATATGTGAATATATACCCGTGTGTGTGTGTGTGTGTGTGTGTGTGTGTGTTTGTATTTATTTATTTATTTATTTGATAACCATATAAGTGGCATCTCTAGTCTAGTTTCAGCCACAGTCTGCCACAATGTGCATAAAGCATTTCACAAGTAAATGTACATAGAAAGGTAATTAACAACAATTTTATGTACTACAACACACCAGTGTGTCAAAATACAAGATAATATTTTAGGAATAGCACACAAGAAATTATCCCTAGTTGCATTTGACAGTATGTAGTCTAAGTCAGTGAGAGCTGTGAGCTACGCATGATCAGATAATGTTGTAGCTGCTATGTAATCCCTTTTACTGTTGAGCTTCCATGTTGTTCAGTCTAATTAAAATGCATGAGACTACACCTTTCAACTGTCATTCACAAAATTTTTCTGATTTTGCCTCATATTTTTGCCCTGTCCCAAGTAATTTGTTTTGGTTTTCTGAGAATCACTGAGCATTACAGTTTCATACTTATTTGTTATTCAAAAATGCATGTCGTTTAAAAAACTGTTCTTCTACTAACTTTTTTAAAGTGAATTAAGACTAATATTTAAAAACTGTCCCTGCTTTTTGGCCTTTGTCCTCCTATTGTTTTTGGCTTTGTCTAGAATTCTTGAGCTAATAAATTGAAAAAAACTGAATGAGATTATTAGAACGTTGCAGGTTTTTACTGAATGTAACCAGTCACTCTCTCTGATGTTGTACAAACAGGGAGCTTGCATTTAAATAATAAAAAAAAATAAGTCTACTTAATTTTAAATGATAAGATCTGAAAGAAATGTAACGGGGTGGGATTGGCAGGTAGGATGCTTAAATGGAAAATTTGAAATGAGTTCAGTTTTGCTTTGGAAAATCTCTGGACTCACTTCATGCACATTCTGCTTGTATTTTGCTCTTATATTTTTTCCTTCTTTCAAATGTCTCATTTAAAAATAAGAGCTCACTCACCCAGCAGGCCTTTTACTTATTCCCCCAAAGCACAACTGAAGAGTTCAGTTGGTAGTTTATAGGCATATAGGCAGACATTTGCACACTTGCTTGTCATAGATTGTTTAGACTTCCACAGTAAGCAAAAATAATAATGCTAATAAATAAATAAAATGAAAACTGACAATAAGAAGCGTGTTCACTCATTTTTTGCTGACATGGGTGACTGCAAGGAAAAACTGTCAGAATCACTGTTTGTTATGTCATAACACAAGACAGATAAAAGACAACATGCGTTGTTTTTTCCTTTCAGAAAGGAAAATGAATGTGATAAAATCCCCAGTGGTTCTGAAATTTTTAGGAAATACATCCATAATCTGTAACACATTTAAGCAAGAAATCCAGCTGTGCATGAAGGCAGTTGGAGGAAATGATAAAACCAGTAATCAAAAAGCTGATTTATTCCTAACTAAAGATAACAGGTTGGCAAGAAAATGAAATATTTAATACATTTGAGTCTCATGATGTTGCTTATAAGGGGCCATGATATGCTGCTCTGAGTAAATTTGGAGTATATTGTTCATAGAATGAAAATTAGCTCCATAAGCCTATGTATTTTGTTGGCAGCTGGCAGTAGCTGATAGAACCTTGATGCGTATGTCATAAGACTTAAGATTTAAACTACAGTCCTGAATTTATGGTGAAATGTGAGCCTTCGTAATCACAGACCAGATTATGTTTGGAATGCACAATAAAATTGTGAGAGAATAATAGTTTACAAAAACAGAACTGCCACAGAATGATTCAAGTCAGAAATGTAATGTAGAGAACAAACAAAAAAAATAACAGAGGAAGGGTTGAGCACAGGTTTGTGCTCACAGAGACAGCAGATATTATCAGAGTATTTACTGAAAGAAACAATGAAAAATAATATTGTGAAACAAGAAAAGCTAGAAGTCAGAAATTGCAGATTGGATAATTTCATCAAAACAGGGCTCTGCATATGAAATTTGCTAGGCTAGATGTGGAAATAAAATCACTTTATCAAAATGTGCATTTTGAAATGCAATCTCAGAGAGGAGTTGGATTTACATTTACTAGATAGCTTCTTTCTGAGATTATGAAGACGTGACGTTCACAGGTGCAGTGAACAAAGGCGCAGCACAAGAGATAGGGATCAAGACAATAAAGAAATCAGTAGCAGATTAGACTCCTCCCCTTAGTGGTACAGGCACTTTTCTGAGCTTTTAACATGACGTATGAGCAAATGTAAATTGGATCATAGATGCAGACTTGAAAACACTTTCAAAGAATCCTGCGATAATGGTAAGGACGCTTACACTGGTAATGTGAATGCCACACAAGGGGGCATATACACTGTAGGTACAGCATGAAAAAAATCTAAAGCAAAACTTCACAGTGAGGCAATAGGACTATGCTAACACAGTGATGAAAACAATGGACAGGCTATGGCAAAATTCATGGAATGCTGGCAAAGCAGCCCAGTATCTTATGACCTTTTATCCATAATGCCATGCTTAAAGAAATGGCTTGCCCAGTTGAACATTCACATAGGTGCGTTCCAGTTGCCATGAGACATCTACAAATGGTGCTCAGCATGACAATTAATAAAACATATGAACCTATGAAACAGACCCTGTTGTCTGTATAAGAAAAATGAATATGCTTGAATCCTACAAATATGAATGCCTGTATTCTGACACAATATCACTAGATGCCAAAATGAAATACTGAGTGAAATGGATGAAATAGAATATCTTACAAAGTCTGACAGAGGGCAAAGATTCTGGCAACAAAAATAAGTTCCCACATGAACCTTTGTGCATTTCATTTTTCATCTATATGTTCTTACTAACACTGGCTTTTTTTGACAAATCCTTTGCACCAGAAATCTTTAATGTACCAATGAAAAATGTTATATTTCTAGCAGGCAGACTAACATCAGAAAACATGCAACCAGATGCAGACAAAAGACAAGCTGCAAGTAATATGCCTACACCAAAGCAGACAAAAACTCATACAATGGATTAACTATGTTGGAAAGTTGCTGCCAAATTTGTCAAAAAAAGTGGCACTCACAGAACTGCTGCTGAAAATATGAGCGATCATGAAAGTATTCATATCGGGATGGGTAGACACAACTTAAGCAAATTGTAGTTTTAGAATCAACATTAGCATACTTTGATCCAAACAGGAAAATGAGTGCCAGCATAAAGAAATTAAAAGCAACATTATTGGAAAAGCAAAAAGGAAGACTGTGGCCTATGTAGATCAAATACTGACTGAAACTGAGAAAATATATTAATTTAGTCATTCTTTGATATTGAGTTCATCCAGTTAAATAGCATGTGGAGGCATAGTCTATCCTGATGCTCATTTCTTTATTGCCTTTTTTTTACCAGGATGATCCGACTGGGAACTGAGGCCCATTTTCAACAGAGACCAAGGAAGAAAATCTCCATTAGAGTTACAAATATTACAAAGAATTTACAGAGAAAAAAGTTTCAGTTTCTTAATGGTAGAAATGGGATTTTAAAATCATGCAATGGGTAATACAATGAAGACAGAGGTTAATACAATTTGATTTCGGTAAGACTATTATACAATAATAAACAGGTTGTATTTACTTATACAACAATTTAATTTAAATAGGAGTGATGAAAAGAAATATAACGTTATAAATATAAACAGGATTTATTTACATTTACAGGATAAGGTAAATTATTGTGCTCATGACAGAGAAACTATTCCTAGACAAGATGCCAGAAATGTGCACGTGCGCACACACACACACACACACACACACACACACACACACACACACACACACACACACACACACACACACACACACACACTCACACACACACACACACACACACACACACACACACACACACACACACACACACACACACACACACACACACACACCCATAGCGCACATGGGCAGTTGGAAGATCACTAATTCACCTATATTACACGTGCACACAGAGGTAATCAAGAGGACTCGAGAGAAGTCTGGTATCCCAACTGTGACCCACACGGTGACATGAATAACAAGAAACAGAGTATGAAGGATTAGGTCAAATAAAATCACTTTAGCTAGTAGATGTAGGAAACTCTCTCTCTGATACCTTCTCTGAGGAAGGACGAAAAACACTTTGTTGAAGTTTCCATTACTTTATTCAGTTAAGTGGGTAGATGAATGAGTGTTCTTGTTCTAATACATTAATTACATTCAACAGGTCAGTTATTTAAAGGCAGTTACAGACAATGATGGGAGGGTCCATGATTGGAAGAAAATCTGGGCGATGGAACAACAAGGAGCCAGTCCCAAAGCTTAGAGGTTAGTCCCTTATTTGAATATTCCTGAAAGACCCATGAGGGTTTACCAGCTCAGCAGCCTGTGGAACCTCAGTCTTAGTTAAAAGGTTTTATTTTTATTTTTAACATGACAACACACTATGAGCTACAACTATAGAACTGTTTTTAAGAAAACACTTTCACCTGAGCTTCATCAGGTCCACCTAATAGAGTGGTTTACACACTGATCATTGAAATGCCTGCTCTTATGAGGCTGTCCCCAGACTTTATTAACCTGTTTTGTAACACATGTAAAATGAGAGGCTGTGTCTGGGTTCCGGCGTGTAGATCGCGAGACAAATGCCCGCGAGCTACATCGCCGAAACCAGAAGGCCGCAGCACCGCTAAACCGTAGAGCGGTGCTGCCGAAACGTAGATACCATGCGGAAAGATACGGCGGTGAGAAAACACACAAAAGCAGACGGCCCCTAAGGCAAACACGCAGGCCGTCAACACATAGCGTACACGGCCGGCAAACACACGCTGATCGGTGCGATAAACAGCACAACGGTAGTGCTCCAAAACTGTTGCAAAAGCAGATATGAAACTAGTACTTACCCTCACAGCCCCAGTTGTCCACGCAAACACAGCAAACAGTCCCCGAGAAGCAGGAAGTAAAGTCCCCATCACGTAGAGAAATGCACGGCACACTTTACCCAAGGAATGCTGCAGAGAATAGCAGGTCATGTGTCAGGCTAAACCCTTAAAGGTACAGACAAAGCAGTGTCAGGGTCAATAGTCCATACACACTATAACCTAGGGAAACTCCTGTCTGTGTACTAGTAGTAAGCATGTCACAGCAGGGGGTCTGTAGTACAGGACAAACCCAAATAACAGGCATGCCTGCAACAAACAGTACCTATCCTGCTAGAGCCCCTGAGTGCAGTTGTAAGTGTGACCATGCCAACCTGGTAAAGCATGACATACTACCCAGTAGCAGGAGATATAGTAGCTGTAACCCATCTCTGACTCCACAGTAGTGTAAGACATGCAGGTTTTGCTAAACACATCAAGTTGTCCCTGTTACAGGAGTATAGACAAGTACCCAGCCCCATGTAGGAAGACAAGGGTGCAAGACAGAGGTACCTCCCTATGTAACATCTGCCACTTAAACAGACACCAAGCCCTATACCGTGATTGGCTGGCAGCAACAACTGGGAGTTAAAGGGGGCTGGCACAGTACACACAGAACCTGTGCTCAATTAGGCATCGTGGACTCTAAACAGAGTACAAGCATACGGCAACCCCAGGGATGTGTTAACTGCAGACATTGCAACCATAGTGAAGAGGCTGTCAGAGATGGTTGGAGTGCACAAAGCTCTACAGGGCCACTGTGACAGACAGAGTTACTACACACGGTGTAAGACAAGGAGGTGTAAACCGAGTGGCCTACAGTCTGGAAGGGACTTCCTCCAAGTTCAGTAGTATATCCCATACCAAGCTCCACCGGCTGTGATGGATTCCGAGAGACCATCTACAAGTGCTGCAACCATGCTGGAATGTATGTATGTGTATAGCCCTGGTCTGATTGGCAACAAATACAGCACAGTGCCCAGCCAACGTGGCAAACCCATGCTGGTGGTGGAGGGGTACCTCTACCATTTGGAACGTGAGACACCACCAAAACGGTACTGGGCATGTAGTGAGCGGAGAGTGAAGGCATGCAGAGGACGTGCCATCACTGTTCGCCAGGAAGAGGGTGAGGAATTGCTGAAATCACTGCCACACCAGCACGGCCCAGATGCAACAATGGCACAAGTGGCTACATTGCGAGCGGAACTGCGGCAGAGGGCGGTAACTGGTAATGAATTGCCGAGCTTGGTAATGCAGAGTGTGCTAGGCACAGCAGATGACAATGTACTGCAGGAGATGCCTTGTCGTGCAACCCTTCGAAGAAGCATCACCAGGGTACAGCAGCAGGCACGGGCATCCATGGCTACCATCCCAGCAACCCTTGCAGATATTGATGCCAGCCAGTATCCACTCCATAGTGGCAGCTTCATCCTTCGTAGAAGGTCGGATATGGATGGTACTGCTTCCTTGGTAGTACTTACTACAACACAGAACCTGACTGACCTGTGCAGGTCCGACTTCGTTCTTGGTGATGGCACTTTTCCCACACGGGCTGATATATGTCGTCAGCTATATACATTACATGGCTGTATTGGCACCCCCACCTCAATGAGGATCGTACCCCTGGTGTACTGTCTCATGACACGGAAGTCGGAGTCTGCATACACCACTTTGTGGGAGGTGCTGAAGGGTATGGCTGCTGACCAAGGATGCACTTTGTCACCACAGTATATCATGACTGACTTTGAGAAGGCAGCAATTCGTGCCAGCCGGAAAGCATTCCCTAGGAGTATTCTGAAGGGATGCCTATTCCATTTTGCACAGATCATCTGGCGACAGATCCAGCATCACCACCTTGTCGCCCTCTATGGCACGGACACTGCTTTCTCCATTGCCATTCGCAAGCTGATAGCGTTGGCATTCCTACCTTTGGATGATGTTGTCCCTGCATTTCTGGACATTGTGGCTTCCTTACCAGAATGTGCTCAGCCGATTGGTGTATTTCTAGACCATCATTATGTCCGAGGCCGACCACGCAAGTATGCATCCCGCTGTTCAGTACAGACACGAATGCCATCGTCATACCCTCTGCGGTTCTGGAATGTGTCCGATGTCTTTGAGATGGACTTCCCACGTACTAACAACCAGGTGGAGGCATGGCATCGTCGGCTGAAGGTATTACTGGGTCGCCCTACTGTACAGCTAGCTGACCTTCTGTGTGTTCTGCAGCAGGAGCAGAACCTGACGGATACCCGACGTGAATCTCTTCTGAGGGGGATGCCTGTAACACCGCGTAAGAAGGCTATTGTAGTAAGGGAGCGTCGCCTAAAGCACATCTTACAACATAAGTGTGACTACACTAATGTGCAGGATTTCCTCCGTGCTGTGGCACATTTCTACAAATTATGATGCTATCTGGGTTTCGTATGCACCAAGCACAACACACATCACATTGCATATTCAATTAATAAAGGCTTTGCCCATAGCACACGGGTTCCATGGTCCCACTTTCATGCCCACGTGGCATGCTATCCCAGCTGGATTTTCCACTAACAATTGCACATGGTGGCTTCTAAGGGGGTGCACAGTGTATCACTGTGGTGGTTTGTATATGCCTCCTGTGGTTAGGGTGTAGGGGTTCCCTCAATTTTGACAGGGAATTGTCCACAGTCCTTTGTCACTGCAGTTAAATTGTCATCCTGCCATGTGTCCACATCCAGCTGTCTCACAGGTGGGTGTCGCACCACCTAGGTGCCTGGACCCGCTGTGTCTGCATCAGTGGGGCTCATATTGGAGCCAAGTATGAAAGCTTTATTACAGAACTGTTTCACTCTGTCACATGTAATATGAGAGGCTGTACCCACTTTTATGGGGCTCATTACTTCTTGACATACAATATTAAAGGCTAATATTTTCTTGTATAGCAGAAAAAGGTTTACAGTGCTTCTTATATGCATTAACAGAATGCAAGACTTTTTCCATTCTATCACATGTAATATGAAAGGCTGTGCCCACTTTTATGGGGCTCATTATCTCTTGACATATAATATGAAAGGCTAATATTTTTCTTTTTGATGATGATTGACCTTTTTATGTGCAGGAGAGTTAGTCTCTTAAAGCTACACTAGGTGATGCCCATTTTTGAACAATACATGGAGCCAGAGAAGCCACTTACAGTGGAAAACAAGTCACAGTGCTCATCATTTTACAAAACTCATGGATGTGCACAAGTAGCAGGAAAAAAGTAAGTAAAGTTTGACCTCATAACTTTTTGTGTAGCCTTTCTGTGCACATGGAATACAAATCCCCCAAGTGGTAAATTGCAGAGTATACAAGCACTTTTAATAAACATAAGAATCTCAGATCCTCCTTGAGCATAGACAAACTGTGCCTATGGTGTAAAGAATATAGCAGTGTGGAGTGGTGCCTTGGAACAACAATTTTCATTGTAATGCAGATTATAGAAATTTTGTTAAATGCAGGCCCAGTGGCTTCAGTAACTATACCTGGTTGTTGCTGGGTAGCTGCACTGAGATGTGGAATGCTGTTGGTCCTAGAGCATGGTTTTATGGTACTCCAGTCTGGGGTCTTCACTTTCAAGCTTCTTCCTGAGTCTAGGAGTTACTGAGGGCTCTTCTGTTCAGATTCTTCTCTCTTCAATTCCGGATGGTAAAGGTAGTGCAAAAGAGGGCTAGATGGCTCTCTGCCTGGCTAGATAGAGGGCTGGAAACTCATAGGGATTAGATGGAAGGGCAGTTAACTAATCTCTTGGGGGGGTGGTGCTATGGTGCCCAGGGTGGGGTTAGATGATGTAAGAGGCTGATATAATCAGTATGGAAGTGGGCTGTCAATCAAATAGGGAGGATAGAGTTTGGCCACCTTTTCTCACTCTTGGTACCAAAAGGAAAGCCCAAGTCCAAATCAGTAGTGGGGAAAACACATTTAAAATAACTGAAATTTGCTGTTTAAGTCTGTGTACACCATGAGATAAAAAACACTTTAAAACCCATGCCAGTTACTTTTTTTAGATTTGTACACATGTTGATATCACAAAACAACAAAAAATAATAATGTGGCTTGCTTTCCATGTCACTAGTTAACCAGATAAACCATGCTAATGAAGATGCAGTGATTTACAAATGTAATTACTTGACTGACTTTTTCATATTAACAGCAATTGGGGTTAATTAACAGTTTATATCCAAATCCTGGTTAGGGGTTTTAGCTGTATGATTTATTGTTTAGTTTCCTGAGTGCAAGCACACTTTTAATGGAAATGCTTAAGTTTAGACCAGGGTGGTGGTGGACATTCTGCCTGATCTGGCAGCTTAACTCCCTTTTTTCAAGGAATGCACTTTTGTTTCCTTTGATTGGACCCATAGTGAGCTTGCTCAGGATGTGGAAGTGGAAATCCCCATGGTCTGGGAATTCATGTCAGTGCTTCGCTAGTTGTTTTTTGAGGATATGGAGTCTGATGCCAGACAGGTGGTGTGCTTCTCTGATTTTGAAGTTGCTCACAGTTTTCCATATGTAGAATCAACTGCAGCCATTACAGTGTGCATGGTATATCACAAAAGCAGTGCTGCAACTACCAGAACAAGTGCTGTGGATTTTTCTCCTGAGTACTGGACAAAAGAAGTAGCCTTTGTTGCTCATGTATTTGCAGTAAGTTAAAAAGGGGCACAGGGTTAAGTTCCTTTGTTGTCCACCTCCAGTCTGAATTTGCACTCTACCCAGTCCATAATGTTCTTGGCTCCCTTAAAAACAAAACAAGGATGAGGTCTTAGAAGTTTTTTAGTTGTTTATTTTCTGTAATCATTGCAAAGTTGTCAGTCATGATCTTTCCGATTGTTTTATAATCTACTGTAAAAGGGAGTGCCATGCTTCTTTTTCTTTTGTCCACCTGTGGATCCCAGTTTTGGTTTCTGTTGAGCCCTAGGAGTCTCCAGGAGGGTCCCTCAAAATAGAGTCATCTGCCTGTTTTAAAGTTCTGATGGGGTTGAGGATGGCATTTAGCAGTCTATTGCTGTACCCCCTATCTGTAAGTCTTAGTGTAGGCTGATTAGATTTGTGATGAAATCTCTAAGCTTTTTCATGACACATGCAATTCTCATCCCCTGAGATTTTATTACACTTCCCTTTATGATCTGCGGATGCATGCTTTTACTATGCAGCAGCATATTAACTCTGGTTGGTTTTTCTGAACATGCGTGAGTTAGTTACAGAAAAAAAAGACATGACTGGGACAAGTATTTCATTAAGAGGTATTCTATGTTTACAGTTTTTGGCAGCCATAGATGGAAGGTGAAACTAAGTAGGAGCCGTTAATCAGAACCTCAAAGAGAGACACGAATGACATGCACAGCATATCTAGAGAAGATCATGATGCCTCTGCAAAAGTCTGCATGAATTATTATGAATAACCCATCAAATATATGATGTTAATGACTGTACTGCCAATAGCAGGGCCCCTATATCTCTCCATGGTTGGTGATTTATAAGAATTGGAGAAAATAGTAAGCAGTGCACTTGTTGACCAGAAAGTGTTACCCACATCTGAGACAGTACAGAGGAAATGATGCAATAGATTTCATAAAATTACCACTATAGAATGTTATGGGACACATGAACACCAAATGATCTAAAACAGTTTATTCCCCAGTATTCTGCCTTCAGTAATGAACCAATGATTATACGTGTAGACCCCAAGATGCACTGCAGCAAGGCCTGCCCATTGCCATCGGATTCCTGAATATTTCTCAAGTGTTATTTCACTGATGGACAGCACTATGAAAAATATTCACTGAAAGCCACTTTCAGTGAGCAGCATAGAAAGCTTTTTCTGCAGGAGGCAAACTCCCCAGCTGTATCCTCTGTGTGTGTGTGTGTGTGTGTGTGTGTGTGTGTGTGTGTGTGTGTGTGTGTGTGTGTGAGGGGACACACACACACCCTAACCTATATATACTTATATATACCTGCATATACATACTACAATTCCAACAGTGATGTAAGGGCAACAGATACTGTTAGGTGAAAGTGTCTCGCTCCCTTGTGCTTCTGCCAGCTGGAGAAACAATGGTCTGCCACTCCTCATGTTCTCTTGCCATCAGCTGTCAACAACCATTACACCCACACATTACCATAGGTTCATAGGTAGGTACTAGTCTATCGGCCCAAGGGCCTAAGTAAGCCTAGCCAACAAGGTTGCCTGGCTTACGCCACCCAAGAAAGTTAATTTCCTGTGCCCCTGTCGAGCAGAGCCACAGAAGTGATCCCCGGGGTGTATTTCCTATTTCCCATCCACTCATCAAGATTTTTCTTGAAGAGTGCTAATGAGGAACTTTGCTTGACATAGATGGGTAGCTTGTTCCAGAGTATAGGAAGTCTCTGGGACAGGAATCTATCCCTCCAGCATGTCCTGTTTATTGTGGTGATAAGGTTTAGGTCCCTAGAGGGTGTAGCTCGGAGGGATTGGGATTTCTTTAGGTGTAGCATGTCCAACAGCTCTGGGTTTAACATAGCTTTATATGTTAGGCAGAAATATCCTCAGAGTAGGTGATATGCTACAGAGTAAAGCTGGAGTTTTTTGAGACGGTCTGTGTAGGGCATCTGTTTGAGGCCAGTAATCCTCTTTGTTAGGTACTTCTCTGACCTTTCCAGCTACTGCAGATGTTTTGTGAGGTGCATTCCAAAGGGGCATTGTACTCTATAATGGGTCTAATGAGTGCTGAGTAGAGGGGAACAATGACCTCTTTTTTCGTGGATGAGAACCCTTTTGTAATGAGGTGTGCCACATAGAAGGATTTCCTGACTACTGTGGCAATGTGATTATCAAAGGAGAGACTACTGTCCACCTGGGTCCCAAGGTCTCTTTTCACACATTCAGCATTAAGCAGACTGACGTTTATGTGGTAGTTCATGGGTACAGAGTTTTTACCAAAGGGGATGACAATGCACTTTTTGGCATTGAGCTTGAGGCCATGCCTCTGACACCAGGCATCTGTCTCACTGAGACCCTTCTTTAAGATGTCCACGTCATTTGGGGACTTGACTATGGCTCCCAGTTTGCAGTCATCTATGAACTTCATTAGCCAGGGACCCTCTGTGTTAGCCTGTACTTCAGAGAAGTAGATACCAAACAGGAGAGGTCTCAGGACTGAATCCTGTGGTACTCCACTTGTCACTGGTTTGAAGTCAGATTTGGAGTCAGCAACTTTTACAGTGTGGGTTCTGTCAGTGAGCTACTTGGCAACCCATCTTGTGATGTAGGGATTTATACCTAGTTTAGTGAGTTTATCTATAATTCCAGAATGGGGGATGGTGTTGAAAGCCTTGGCGAGGTCAAGATAGGCTGGGTGAACCACCTTACCATCATCTACAGCTTTAGTGACTGCCTCAAAGAAGTCGATCAGGTTCAGAAGGCATGATGTGCCTTTCACAAACTCGAACTGGGTGGGGTCCAGAGTTTGGAGGTTACCAGTGTCTTTGTTTATGAGTTCCATGATGATACGTTCCATGGCCTTGCAGACCAGGCTCATCAGGCTAATAGGGCGATAGTTCCCAGGATCAGTGGTGGCTCCCCCTTTGTGGACTGGAATAACTGTTGCTGTGCACCATTCAGTGGGCAGAACGCCTGATGTGAGACTATGATTGAACATGGTGCTTAGGTGGGGAGCCAGTTTGTTCTGAAGTTTGTGTAAAACGCAGCCTGGGATGTTGTCCGGTCCCATGGATGCTGTGTTTTTGGTTTTAGAGAGTGCAGCTTTTGCCTGCATATATGTGATTACAGGGACTCTGCATTTTTCCAGTATAGATGTGAGCCCTTTAGGGGGTGAGAGGGGGGTAAAGTTAGCACTGAACCTATTTGCCAGGATGCTGACAATATCAGTTGGTTCTGTAATTTTCATGCCATTGTGCTGTAACCGCAGATCTGGGTGTTGCTACTGACATTCTTGACATAGCTATAGAATGCTTTGTGGTTTCCCTTAGAAGCAGTGGCAATTTTGTTTTTGTAACTAGTGTAGGAGGATCTTATTAGAGATCTTAGCTTCTTACTGAGGCTTACCAGGGAACTCCTCCACTCATGGGATTTTACTCTCTTTTGCAACAGTTTCTTCCTTCTGTTGCAGAGTTTGTTTATGGCAGGGGACCACCAGATTGGCTTCTTTTTTTGGAGGATAGTGTCTTGGTTCTGTTTGGGATAGCATGATCCATGCACTCGTGTAAGTGCTTATAGAGTGCATTTGTGTAGGATTCAGCAGTCATAACTGTATTGTCCATCTGCATGGATGTCATGAAGTTCGCCACTTCTGTCTTAAGAAGCATGAAGTTGGCTTTGGAAAAATTTTTTTACCATGGTTTCCTTAATGGTGGGTGGGGGCGGGATGAGGAAATCTAGGGTGATTAGCTTATGGTCGGATCTGACCAATGAGGAGTTGGCTTCAGGTGTGGAACACCGGTCACTCATGTTTGTAATGACTAGGTCTAGGATATTGTTGCCCCTAGTGGGGGTGTGGATAAGTTGATCCAGGGCATTGGAATTTATGAATTCCAGAAAGCGTTGGGCGAAGGAGTTGGTACATGAGTAGTTTTCCCAGTTAATGGTGGGGTAGTTGAAATCTCCTATTATTAGGGTGTTTGGTTGAACCCTAATATTTTCCAGTATATCAAGAAAAGAGGAGTGGGAATCCTGGGGCATGGTGGAGGAGCTGTAGCAAGCTACAATTTGGATGGCAGTTTTGCCCAGAGTTAGTTGCACTTGGATAACCTCGGATGCATTATACTGCGCAACTTCCCTGGAGATGTGTATATCCTTAATGAATATGGACACACCTCCACCTTTGCTGTTCTGGTCCAGGTTAAATGGCCGAAAAGTGTGGTATGTGTTATAGCCTGGTAATGCAGGGGTGCTCTCTAGAGCTTTGAACCAGGTCTCAGTCACTGCACAGATATCGATGTTCTCCATTTTAAGGAGTGCCTTGAGTGAGTGCATTTTGAGATTTAGACTTCTAGCATTGAATAGCATTACCCTCAGTTTTTGTTTGCCTGTTCCTGTTATGGTGGTGAATTTGTCATTTGAACCTTGCCTAAAAATAGGCACTATAGGGGTGGCAAGACCCTTAGCCAGTATCTGGAATCCCAGGCGCGACAGGTGCAGGCCATCTCTGGCAAAGCATCATGGTCTGTCGACCATGTCATCCCAAGCAGACAGATACTGGATCCCCTTAGAATGACTCCAGAAGCTTAGCAAATTGTTGAAGTCAATCATTTTGACCTTGTACTGCAGTATCATTCTGGATGATGGCAGGATGCTACTCAGGGCTAGGGTCATACCTGTCTGGGCTACAAGATCGGAGAGCTCTTCCATGTCTCTTTTCATGTAGTCCAGGGAGGTACATCTCAGGTCATTCACACCAACATGGACAATGACAGAGTCATATTTGTACTTGGCTAGTGACCTGAGTGCGTGGGTTATGTGGTGGATCCTGGCACCTGACAGGCAGCTGACAGTAATCTTCTCCTTGTTTAGCCTTGTGAGTGGGACATCAGTGTGCCTGACAATTGAGTCACCTATGACTAGTGTGTTGGGTATTTTGTTTTGCCTTATGGGCTGTGGTTTATTGGCACACTGAGTCTGTGGGCTATGTGTTATTTGGGTTATGTTGGGGGGTGGAGGTTGCTTGTGTTTCTGCTTTGGAGGTCTTTGTTTCTTGAGCAGATTATTACTGAGAGCCTCTGAGAATGTTTTTGTGTTTCTCTGTGTGGATTTTGGTGGTGTAGGTTTAGTGGGACTATGTGATGAGTGTGGTGTGGTGCAAGAGTTTACCTTCTCCTCTTGACTGTCAAGTTCAGTCTTGGTTAGAGAGAGCTTTACCTCCAGTTTGGCTAGATAAATGCATCTCTCACAGGTTGTGGTGTTGGGTGGTAGGAGAAGAGGGTTGTCTGTGTACATGAGGCAATTGCTACATTGCCCCCAGATGCTCAGATTCATCAGATAGACAGGAGAGAACACTGGGAGCTGACCCTTGGACATGCCTGAATAAAAAACTAGTTACACCACTAGGAGGCTAGCACGTAATACCAAACTCACAGTTTTTAAAAAACGAACCAGCCAGAAGGAATACAGCTTACTTTAGTTCACCAGTTTATTTGACGAAATAAACAGCAGTCAATCCAGCACATATACCAAGATAAAACGCCAAAGCACGAACTCTTAACACATAAAGCCAGCAAAGCAAAAATTCCTCAGCCACATAAACGCTATGTCTCCACACTTGCGTTTTCGTTTCTTTCACTTCCTCATCAATCATTTTTGACCACTAGAGGGTGTTACAGAACAACAAAAGAGGTTTTTTTATATAAGACTATATAAATCCTTATTTATCAAGTAAAAAAGTTAACATAGGAATTAATTTTAAACGTTTAGTTTTAGTATATTTTTAACAAAGTGTTTTTAGAAAATGTGCATGATATATGTGAAAGATTTATAGGAAAATATTGTTGGTTTTAACCATTATACAAGGATGAAATGAGAAACAGCATAAAATGGTCATAGTAAAAGTGTTTTTAATTAAAGTATTAAATTAAGATAATTGTTCATTAATCAATTAGGGATTGAATATAAAAATGAAGGAGTTAGCACAATGTATTCATTCACATCTGAGGAAGTGAAAGAAACGAAAACGCAAGTGTGGAGACATAGCGTTTATGTGGCTGAGGAATTTTTGCTTTGCTGGCTGTGTTAAGAGTTCATGCTTTGGCGTTTTATCTTGGTATATGTGCTGGATTGACTGCTGTTTATTTCGTCAAATAAACTGGTGAACTAAAGTAAGCTGTATTCCTTCTGGCTGGTTCGTTTTTTAAAAACTGTGAATAAAAAACTACTTTCCTCCAGACAAGTGAGAAAAGTGAGTATAACAGCTGTTTTTCTCTAAGCAAATGAGAAAAGTAAGTACAAAAACTGTTTTCCTCTGGGTAAAGAGTAAGGTTGAGTGCTGTAGTAATTTATAGTTTATTTAGTGCTAACAACAAGTTCTGAACAAGTGCTGAACACGAATAAGCAAATTCAAGTGCTAAAACTAAGAATCTGTACCTGGATCTTGTGGTAGATAGGCTTACCACTCCCACTGATAAGCTAGAATGCTTCCCTCCAACACAGAAAGGCTTGGGCGGCTCAGAAGCTTACAAACAGTCCTGGATACACCAAATCTGTATCTGGACTAGACTAGTTACAGGAAAGGAGGGAAACAAGCGCAAATGTGGGCTTTTAAACCAGAAAGTTGAAAGAGATGGAAAAACTGCCCAAACAACCAATAAACTACAACTTCTGGGCCAGAAACCACTCTTGTGGTAGATAGGCTACCTAGTGCTTACCACTCCCACTGATAAGCCAGAAGGCTTCCCTCCAACACAGAAAGGCTTGGGGGGCTCAGAAGCTTACAAGCAGTCCTGGATACAGCAAATCTATATCTGGACTAGACTAGTTACAGGAAAGGTGGGAAACAAGCACAAACGTGGGCTTTTAAACTAGAAGGTTGAAAGAGATGGAAAAACTGCCCAAACGGCCAGTAAACTACAATTTCTGGGCCAGAAACCACTTTTGTGGTAGATAGGCTACCTAGTGCTTACCACTCCCACTGATAAGCTAGAAGGCTTCCCTCCACATAGAAAGGCTTGGGGGGCTCAGAAGCTTACAAACAGTCATGGATACAGCAAATCTGTATCTGGACTAGACTACTTACAGGAGAGGCAGGAAACAAGCTTAGAAATGTTTTTTTTTGGAAAGTGGGAAGGGAGAAAGGAGAAACAGAAGATAATTCAAAATTAAGGACCTAAGTAGCTTGCCCTTCACAAATATTCTCTCTGTATTAGTTAAAATGAGCTAGTGACACTAGACTGGAATAGACCTGGGATAGAGCTGAACAGCTGGGACTAGTAGGAGTGTCTGAAGTCAAAGTATGATCTCACTCTACTCGGTTGAGTGAGCAAATGAGATAGACCCAAGAGGAGTGTTCAAACACAAATTTACAGGAGGGGCAGGCAATTCCAAAGCCACCAAGATTAATACCAGAACAAGAACAAGGAGGGCGGGCAGGGAAACTAACTGCAGAGATAGAGATCACAGTATTCTATGAAACAATTAAATAGAAAAATAAATAACTACAGAAAGACACAGACCACAATATTCAATGAAATAATTAAATAGACAAAAAATAAAACACAGTAAAACACTGCAAATTTGTACTTAACTCAGCTAGTAATGCAGTTGATTGTAGGTATGAAGCAGAAGCCAAACAACTCAGATACTGAGCAGTAATAAACTCAAAGATATGTGACTGACACTTACAGATACAGAGAAACCCTCTAGGCTAAGAGTTTAACACTGAATATCAATGAAGTGAAACACAATAGCCCCACTAACTACAGAGACATAGAGAGACCACAGTAGTCTATGAAACAATTAAATAGAAAAATAAATAACTCAGAAAGACACAGACCACAATATTCAATGAAACAATTAAATAGACAAAAAATGAAATGCAGTACAATCTTTAAGACTTCAAGTTTGTACTTAACTCAACTAGTAATGCAGTTGATTGTAGGTATATAGCAGAAGCCAAACAACTCAGATACTGAGCAGTAAAGCTGGCCTTATTTCAGACACAACATGCCCACATTTTACATTTTAAGTGAAACACAAAAATGAAAGTATTTGAATACAAAACATATGAAACAGAATAAAACTCATTACCATAATGTAGCCAGTATTATAATAGACATTTCTGTACAGCCAAGGTACTAGTGATTTTATTCACATAAGTGATGTGACCTAAACCACTGCAGCATATACTCACTACCATCTTTCAAACAATTAACAGAATGCAAGACTAATTCACTGCCATTCATCTGGTATGTTTAAGCAACACACAACACTGGCACAATTAAAACTAACAGACTGCCAGAAAATTGTAATTCTATTAAAATGATAACCTAAAAACAAGTAGGGGGAAACTGGCCCACTATAAATGTTAAAGCGAGCAATTTGCAATGCCTTTTTTATTTTTTAAGTTATAGTGCTCTCCAAAATGAGTTACAAAGAAGTATGGCATTAAGGGGGTTGCAGCCCTCCCTTGCATGCATGGACAAGCAGTTTGCAGTGCATATTTATTTATTTAGTATTATTTTTATGCAGTGCACATTTATTTATTATTATCCGTATGCAGCACACATTTATTTATTCATTATTATTTTTATGTAGCACACTACAGCACACCAAAGGCTGTATCATGGTGAAAATTTACCAGATTAACATGATTTACTGAATAATGAATCAGTTCTGTATCTGACAAACTCTTGCCTTGTTACAGCATGAGACAAAATTCAACCTGATAATGCAATGAAATAGGAATTTATATCATTTATTTTAATTTATGAAGCACACAATGGTATTTCTCAGCCTGTACCATGGCAGTAATTCACCAGATTCACATGATGACTTGATTGAGAAATCAAGTGAATGTCTACAAGCTCTGACCATATTGCTGCATGAAAAGATCAATGCTTTGTAGTAGCTGGTAACAAGTTTCATAATATTATAATGCAACTAATAGCAAGTGAGGCCATGGGACATTTGTATTAATCAATCTGCATGGTGGCATTAATCAGTGACACCACATTTACTTCTAATGTAACTGCAGACTAGCTTACCCAAACATGTGTGAACTAGAACTGAAGATATTACAGTTCAATATAACCAAACTAACTACAGTGGAAGGGATTCTTGAAAAATAATTAAATATTTACAATTGCCAATTTAAAATCAGACAAACAAATGCAGGCTGCATGACAGACATCTGAATACTGAAAAAAAGGCTGTCTAGAAGATGTTTTACTTGCATGAGATTTCCAAATACATAAACAAGCAATAGTAGTCAATAGGATGGGCATTGCAGAGAAATAGCAGGTTAGATGGTATGGCAGAGGCCCTCCCTACCCCTGGACCTGTTATTTCCCTGTAATGTCCATCTGGAAGGCATCACTGTGCTTAGAAAATGGACTATCTGTTACACTGGGGCTCTCAATGGTGGCAACAAAACAGATATTTCTGTGAAGGCAGTTACAACTTACCATAGCTCAGAAAGATTTCATTTAGCCAAGTAGCCCTGTGGTGCAAATTTCTTCCTGCCAGCAACAGAACAACACACCAGCATACCTCTCAGCCTCTTAGCTCAAGAAATCTGGACAAAGCCTGACAAAATGGGGGGACAATGGCCCAAAAATAGGGACACATTTTAAATATTGCTCGTATAGACTTAAAAAGTTGCTAGCTAGAATAACAGGATTTCATAAGTTCGTAGGTAGGTACTAGGCTATCAGCCCAAGAGCCTATGTAAGCCTAGCCAACAAGGTTCCCTGGCTTTCGTCGCCCAAGAAGGTTATTTTCCTGTGCCCCTGTCGAGCAGGGCTATAGAAGTAATCCCGGGGGTGAATTTCCTATTTCCCATCCACTCATCAAGATTTTTCTTGAAGAGTGCTAGTGAAGAACTCTGTTTGACATAAATAGGTAGCTTGTTCCAGAGTAAGGGAAGTCTCTGGGACAGGAATCTATTCCTGCAGCATGTTCTGTTTATTGTCGTGATAAGGTTTAAGTCTCTAGAGTGTGTAGGTCGGAGGGATTGGGATTTATTTAGGTGTAGCTTGTCCAACAGTTCTGGGTTTGACATAGCTTTGTATGTTAGGCAGAGATCACTTCGGAGTAGGTGATACGCTACGGAGTAAAGCTGGTTTTGAGATGGTCAGCGTAGGGCATCTGTTTGAGTCCCCTAATTCTCTTTGTGAGGTATTTTTGTGGTCTCTCTAGCTGTTGGAGATGTCTTGTGAGGTACATTCCAAAAGGGGCGTTGTACTCAATAATGGGTCTAATGAGAGCCGAGTAGAGGGGAACAATGACCTCCTTTTTTCTGGATGAGAACCCTTTCATAATGAGGTATGCCATGTAGAAGGATATCCTGACTACTGTGGTGATGTAATTATCAAAGGAGAGACTACTGTCCACCTGAGTGCCAAGGTCTCTTATCACACCTTCAGCATTAAGTGGACAGGCTCCTATGTGGTAGTTCATGGGTACAGAGTTTTTACCAAAGGGGATAACAATGCACTTTTTGGCGTTGAGCTTGAGGCCATGACTCTGATACTAGGCATCAATCTCAGTGAGGCCCTTCTGTAGGATGTCCACGTCATTTGGGGGTTTGACTATGGCACCTAATTTGCAGTCATTTGTGAACTTTGTCAGCCAGAGGCCCTCTGTGTTAGCCTGTTCTTCAGAGAAGTAGATCCCAAAGAGGAGAGGACCCAAGAGTGAACCCTGTGGTACTCCACTTGTCACAGGTTTAAAGTCAGATTTGGAATCTGCAACTTTTACAGTGTGGGTTCTGTCAGTGAGCCAGTTGGTAACCCATCTTGTGATGTATGAATTTATACCCAGTTTAGTGAGTTTATCTATGATTTCAGAATGGGGGATGGTGTTGAAAGCCTTGGCTAGGTCAAGATAGGCTGTGTGAACTGCCTTACTCTAGTCTACAGCTTTGGTGACTGTTTCAAAGAAGTCGATTAGGTTCAGGAGACATGATCTTTCCTTCACAAACCTGAACTGGGTGGGGCCAGAGTTTGGAGGTTACCAATGTCTTTGTTTATGAGTTCCATGATGATAAGTTCCATGGCCTTGCAAACCAGGCTCATCAGACTAATAGGGCGATAGTTCCAGGGTCCATGGTGGCTCCCGCTTTGTGGAGTGGTATAACTGTTGCTGTGCACCATTCAGTGGGTACAAAGCCTGTCGTGAGGCTATGATTGAACATGATGCTTAGGTGGGGGCCAGCTGATTCTGAGGTTTGTGTAGAACGTAGCCTGCGATGTTGTCTGGTCCCATGGATACTGTGTTCTTGGCTTTGGAGAGTGCAGTTTTTACCTGCTCAGTTGTGATTGCAGGGCCACTGCATTCTTCTGGTATGGATATGGGTCCTTTAGGGGGTGAGGGAGGGTAAAGTTATCACTGAACCTATCAGCCAGGATATTGGTGATATCAGTTGACTCCGTAATTTTCGTGCCATTGTGCTGTAACTCAGAACAGATCTGGGTGTTGCCATTGAGAGTCTTGACATAGCTATAGAATGCTTTGTGGTTTTCCTTAGAGTCAGTGGCAATCTTGTTTTCATAGATGGGTGTGGAGGATTTTACGAGGGATCTCGGATTCTTACTGAGGCTGACCAGGGAGCTCCTCCACTCATGAGATTTTACCCTTTTGCAACAGTTTCTTCCTTCTGTTGTAGAATTTGTTTATAACAGGGGACCACCAGATTGGCTTCCTTTTTTTGGAGGACAGCGTCTTGGTTCTTTTAGGGATAGCAAGATTCATGCACTCGTGTAAGTGCTTATAAAGTGTATTTGTATATGATTCGGCAGTCATAATGTGACAGATACTGTATCCCCTTAGAATGACACCAGAAGCTTAGCCAATTGTTGAAGTCAGTCATTTTGTACTTGTACTGCGGTATCATTCTGGATGACGGTAGGATGCTCCTCAGGACTAGGGTCATACCTGCCTGGATTACAAGATCAGAGAGCTCCTCCATGTCTCTTTTCATGTAGTCCAGGCAGATATGTCTCAGGTTGTTCACATCAACATGTACAATGACTGAGTCAAATTTGTACTTGTTGTGGAGTGACCTGAGTGCATGGGCTATGTGGCGGATCCTGGCACCTGACAGGCAGCTAACAGTAACCTTCTCCTTGTCTATTCTGGTGAGTGGAACATCCGTGTGACTGACTATAGAGTCACCTATGACTAATGTGTTAGGTATGTTGCATTAGCATGCATTTTCTGAAGGATATGAAGTCTGAAACTCAAATACATGTCATTATTTAGTGACTTTAATCCTTAGATCATCCCAGTAATTTGTCAAAAAAGTGCATTTTTTAATCCAAAAATATGAGGCAAAAATCTAGACATTCTGCAAAAATGTATACAGTTGAGAGGTATGCAAACCACTAACCTTAACTGTGCCCCCAAATGCTTGGCACGCCACTGCTTTAAAAGGCACCAAAAATGACCCAAGTACATTTCAAAGAACAGGTACAACTGCAAGTGATGGCAGAAGCTAATTTTAAAACGCCAAAAGTAGAAGGATATTTCAGACGCTCCTTTACCCATTCGACCAAAATCAGTGAGTTCCTTCAGCTGATGACAAACTGGACTACAGTTCAGTCAGATGTGTCCAGCATGGAAAAGCTGTTCACAAACTTCTTAAAGATCTAACAGGTCTTCTGCCAGATCCCCCCATGGTTTGATGAGTTACACTGCAAGCACAAATTGCATTTGCCATAGTGAACTCAAATAGTTTTAGACTTTATAAAACACAGTCTAAAATCATATAATCCATGCCTAAAAGGAGATTATGTGCCCATTTCTCAACCAAAAGAACAACATTTGGTTCATAATTAACCAAGATCTTAGGAATCGACAGCTGTTTCGCATGCATTCTTAGATTCCAGTTCTGCACCTCAATCTATATGATGCACAGAAAGACTGTTTCTTGTAATCAGAAGTTTTTTTTCTTGAATATATATTTAAATTAAGTTTAAGGGCACCCATTTATCTTCAGATTGTGTCATTTGTTTCTTGTACACATCTTGGTCGTAATGTTGAAATGTGAGACCTTTTACTGGACTTACACAGACTATACAATACCTCTACATGGACACTAACACATTCTCATCTTTAGGAATCATCTTTACAGTATACCTGAGGATAATATTGTAGCTGTCAATGCCATGTTCTGATAAGTATCCCGGCTGTCGTACAACCAGTGATTTCATGTGTCATGTCATTACCCTCTGTATCTTTGTGCAGTATCAGTGGTTAAGCTGCCAAAAATGAACGCTGAAATTCTGACAAGTATAAAAATGACTCAGTCCTTACAAGGCTAAGACACAGAGTCGTCTCATTCCATACTTCCTTTATTTTGGAATATCTATACAAGCAGACAAAAACAGTGTTTGCTTTGAGAAAAAAAAATTAAGTCACATGTTCATCGCAATATGCTACGTATTAATGACAAAAAGCTAATGACTGTTGACAAAAATGTGCTGTGCTTCTTCAGTAAACATCACTAATTACCATTTAATAACACAATGTCTACTAAAATTTGGTTCTGCCAATAAGCAGCATGTCCACCAAAACTACCACTCTTTAGTGGCACCTTGTCTTACTGAAACAAATACAGTGAACGGCCCAACAATCACTTCTTGCAATAGGTAACCAACACCAAAACTGCAGCTGGCCTGCATTTAGACCATCTACTATAACATCCCTCCTAACATTTTTGCATTTTTTCTAAAAGGGTAATATCACCAACAATGAGAAATGTGTAAGAAGTAGGGCATGACATCTAAATGTATTGTAAGGACTAATTCCAGAAGTATCTGTAAAAAGAAAGGCTACTGGAAATATAGGTGGTTCTTCATAAGGATGTGCTAAGTAAGTGAATTTAAACAGAATGCATCGGATATATTAAAGTCACTTCTAGGGAAGAGTAGCAGTAAATAGAGTCTTAACCCCTTGAGGTTAACAAATGAAACAAGAGGCAATGAAACAGGTGAATTAGGCAAGTCAAATGTTTGCTAGAGCTGCCATGAGTCTGTTCAGATGAAATCACAATCAGAGACTGAAAAAATTAACTATACAAAAAAAAGTTTTAAGGAATGAAGTGCTGCTGTCAGAAACATGACTTCTTCACAGAGCAAAAAAGATGAAAACAATGCTCAGAAGTCATTTAACATCCCTCATCCCTTTTCAGTAACACAAGTCATCACTCAGGTCAATAAGACAACTCACTAAAAGTTGGGCCTCCTCTACAGAACAACCCTTTGTCATTGACTACTCTACCAATTCTTTAGCTACATTTTGTTTTCTCCCTTCGCTTCTCTATGCAGCAGAGGTTTGCTACAATAAAATAGCTACGTTTGCATCCAAGTAACCTAAGCATTCATGACACTGCCTAGTGCTAAAGCACCTACACTGACTCAAACTACCTCATTACCTTACCTACTCCTAACTGCTTAGTGCCCACAAAATAATACAGAAAATTGACACCTGCCCATCACTACAAAACACCCTCAAACACAAATTCCTAGAAATCTCGGCTTATAGAACAAATATCTCCAGACCAGAATCAAGTCTCATAACAGTGCAGATTACTCACTTTACTCAACCTATGTTGCTAAGCATTGGAAGTCCATCCCACTCACCCTAAACAAAACAACATTACCACATGTTTCAACACAACCTGGAACAACTTCCTCATGGCTATGCTCATGCTCCCATCCTAACTAAACACACCTTTCTTTCTTTTTGTCTTACATTGCCAATCTCTCTATCAAGCACCCCGACTCCTTCATATTTCTTAGCCTTGTCCTTCTCTTTCATCCCCAGTACTACTCCTCCAACTAACTAACCTATATCTGTAATCTTGTTCTACTAATGCCACCTCCTTACCCACTTTTTTATCTTACCTATCTTTTGTCATTTCAACTTCTTCACTATCAGAACTTTTTCTATTTATGTTTTTCTTGATTATTTCTGCTTATACCTTTCCTCCTCCTCTGCTTTCCGTTCTTGCTTTAGTGACACTCTATCTCGCTAATGTCAATATACATTTACTGAACCTATGTGAATTATCATTGCTCTTGGATCTTCGGCTATTACATGTTAACAAAATAATATAACTTCTAAAGTACATAATAACTGTAACAGCAGCAAAAGAAGCAGTGAACGAACCACTGCTTCTTTTGCTGCTATTGTTATATTATTCATTTTTTGGAGCAGTGCTACGTTTGCTCTTAGTTGTGTGTCATTTTGTTTTGGTTTTATACATAATAAATGTCTTTACTATTTGTTTCAATACTACCTGCAAAGTAATGCTTAAACTGTTTAATTTTTATTGTTGTTCATTGTAAATATGTGTTTTATGTGGAGCTTTTCTCCCTAGGTCTCTCCTAAAAATGGAAGTTATTCCCAGTCGGACTTTCCCGGTGAACAAAAGACAATAAAATAAATAAATAAGAATGGCACAACCAAATACATGCTACTCTAACAGTGTAGAAATGAAGGCTAAAGCACAGGCATCCTGCAGACATCTATACCATGCAGATGGGCCAGTTCATATTTATGTTTATGCCCATGTGTTTTTTTTTAGTGATTTTTTACAACTTGGTGATCATGGAAAATTGAAGCATTAGCAACAATGTAGCCAGGCATTCTATTTTGTAATTTTTGTGGAATAACTTTGTACATATGCTTTTCTGGATGTCTTCTTTGCACATTTGTTTTTGTTGCTTCTCTTTTTAGCTGTACATAATGTCTTCCACACATTTAGACCAACTACTACACAGACAGGGACTAAAAGTGGAGGTGTCTCGATTTACTTCAAAAATAAATATACCTCAAGGTTGGTCAAACAGCACAAAGCACTTGAGCTTCTCCACATTCAAATCACCATAGGCAAAATCCTGTATCACTTATTTGCAAGCTATAGGTCCACCTCTATGACCCAGGAAACCCATATCATGTATTTAAACGTATTGGAAACACTCACCATCCAACCCAATGCCATATTCATGGGCAACTTTAATTACTACACTATTAACTGAGAATCATATACGACACCAAAAATACACTCACAGAGATTTCTGGATTTTTTAAACACAAACTCCCTGGACCAGATTGTCAGTACACCAACAAAGGGTGCAAACATACTGGATCTGGTCCTTACTAATATGCGAGAGTGCAGCACACCTCCTATTATAATGTCTTCTCTGGTAAGGTCAGACCACAAAATGGTCTCCTTTGAAGTAAAAATAAAACCTGGAACTCCAAATAACCCTGGAATACTCAGTAACTACTCTAAGACCAACTTCCTAATGTTAAGTGATAACCTGGCAAAATTTCAAGCCCCCATAAACCCTGAGAACATTGCTACCTACTTGGAACTGTTCATAGAACCGCTATACAAGCATGTTAATAGCTGCCTGAAGACAGCTGCAGCCACCAGGAAGAAGTACAGAACTAACTAAAAAATCAAGCCGTCCTGGATGAATCATAGTATCAATAGGTTGTATAACAGAAGGAAGAAAATCATGGCAAAAAAGTAGGAGGTGCAGCACCTGGCAAGATAAAAGCACTCTCATCAGACTAAGCAAACAACTCAGAGGAAAAAGGAAGTCTAAAGCCAAATCTGAGGTAAATTTGGCCTCCTAGACCAAGAACAACCACAAGGAATTCTTTAGCTATGTCTGCAACCGCATAGGCAATACACGATTGTGTGCAGAGCTCATTGTTAATGAAGTCACCTATACTGAGACAGAGGTGGAGAGATGATAAATCAGAAAGCAAAGCAGAGTAGTACTGCTGGAATTTAATTCATCCTCAAGTCTTGGTGAGTACCTTGACGAAGTGGACCCTGTTTTTCAGAAAATCTCACCAAGATGACACTGATATATAGATTGTATTTTATATAGCATATATCATGGGCATAAGTATGTTAAAAAATAAAAAAAATAGCTGGGTGCACAAGACCCAGGATAAAAAAAATGTTCAGTCCTAGTAGGTGCACTGGTGCCAGGACTGGAAATATTGCAGTGCAGAATCCTCAAAATATGGAAATATTCCTACAATGGGTCCAGGCCAGGTCCAGGGGGAGGATGGCACCCCTGTTGTAGAAGGAAGTAGTAGTCCACAAAAATCACAAAAAGTGATAGGCCAAAAAAGAGCCACAAAGATGATACAGTGAACTATTGAGGATAAGAAAGAAATTATGTATTGTTGCTGTTATGCAAGAAACCCAGAATTTCCAGACACAAGATATACAAAAAGACTAGTAGAGAAATTAGATGGAAAAAATACTTGCACAAGAAAAACTGTCAGAAGCTTCAAATAAAAATGTGCATTCATTAATACAACAGATTTATGAGAAACATTACATAGACCAAGAAACCTTGGACCGTTTGGAAAAAGAAGTGACTGAGGAATTGCAAAAATATAAAGAACAAAAGCTAGAGGTTTATTAAAGATGCATAAAATAAATATGGACATAGAAAAGAAAGAGAGACCTAATATGGTACAATATTTATGCAAAGGAAAAAGCCAAAGTAATCAATACAAAAAAGCAGCCCCAAAGATATTTGGGGAGAAATACAGGCAAAGGCACCCCAATATGGAAAATTTCACAACACAAAAATAAGATCACAAAGGGGAAATGTAGAAGATTAGTAAAGTAGAAGTTAAAAAAAAAGAAGCTGAAGTTATAGAATACCTGCAAAGTGAAGGATTTAGTGTAGAAAGCCTAACACAGGCACAATGGAACAATGAGTCCCCCAAGTAAGGAGAAACAGGAGGAGCAGGAGATATCTGAAGAAGAAATATGGACATGGGAATAAAAAAGAGATTTAATATGGTACAATATTTATGCAATGGAGAAAGCAAAACTAATCAATACAAAAAAATAGCACTAAAGATATTTGAAGAGAAATGTAGGCAAAGGCAACCAGATATGGAAAATTTTCCAATACAAAAAAAACAAAGAGGAAAAGTAGAAAAGAGGATTAGTAATTCAGAAGTTAAAGAAATAAAAACTGAGGTTATGGATTATCTGCAAAGTGAAGGATTTAGTGTAGAAAATCTAACTCTGACAACATCACAGCAGCATAGAACAATGGCTCCCCAAATTAAGAAGAAACCAGTGGAGAAACATTTGATCAGTTGTCATATGAAGATACTTTGGAATCTTCCACAGGAAACCAGTACAAAAGTTCAGTAGGAGTTGGACAGCTAAGGAAGAAACAGGAAATTGGCAACTATGATGCAGTCAATGTTGTGGAGTGACAGGCCAGTGAGGTCCCACATGAAAGAATAATAGATGACACAGAATGACAGTGAAGAGAATATGGCACAGGAAGATGCTCTGAAACTTTCTGTAAAATGCCCACAGGAAATGGAGAACAAAGAATGTGCCCTCAGTTTAGAAGAAAATGATCTAAGAGAAGAGTTGCTTGATTTAACAGAGATGGTCAGTCATAGTAAGATCAATTAAAGAAATAGATTACATAAAGTCAGTAAAATCCTAAAAGTTAGAAGTGTGATAAAACAAGTAACCACAGAAATTAGGACTGTTTACAGAGATTCATGTGATATAACAAAAGTAAATAGCATTTATTACTATGCAGATAAATTAATAACAGATACAATTTTACCACAAAAACACAGGGCAGTAAGGGAAAGGAAGAGGAGAAATCAAATGCCATCATGGAAGTATTGAATAGAGAAAAATATACAATGAAGACAAGAAGTGTAACTGTTAGAAGAGTATAGAAGGTAGATGTGATCAAAGCAATGCTCAGTATCAGAACAGATCAGGATCTATCGTGCACTCTTGCAAATAATAAACTAAAATTATCAGCACAGGCAGAAAAACTTAGAAGCTATGCAGATAAATATAAAGAAAAAATACAAAATAAGCAATTTATTAATGACCCAAAAAAGTTTTATAGAGAGTTGGCAAACAAGACAAAAGGAATTGAAACACCAGTAAAAAATAAGAAATAGATGTATTTTGGAGAAATATCTATGAAGAACCCGTGGAACATAAAGATGTTGAATGGCTAGCAGAAGTAAAAGAAAGAGATGTTCAAATGTACAGGATATGAAATGGTATGAAGTAATGATCAGAAAGATTAAAATACAGTCAAGAAACACTCCTAACTGGAAAACCACAGGCCCAGATGCAGTATCTAACTTCCGGCTAAAAGTATTAACACCTTTACATGAAGATTTAGCCAAGAGTAGGAACTATTTATATGCACACCCCGAACAGACACTAACCTAGTTAACAACAGGAAAAACAATACTCCTACTTAAGAGTGAACCTGAAAGCTATTCTAAAAACTATAGACCAATAACTTGCCTTCTGACAACATATAAACAATACACTGGAATTTATGCTGACAGAGCTTATAGCCATTTAGAAGAAAACTCAGTCTTGGCAATAGAACAAAATGGTAACAACAGAAAGTCATACAGAACAAAGGATCATTTGTCATTAAATAAAGTCATAATGCAGAACTGTAAAAAGGGGAAGAATCTAAGATGGTATGGATAGACTACAAAAAATCATTTGACAGTATTCCACATTCACGAATAAAAGAGTGCTTAAAAATGTATAAGATATACCCTACACTGATTAATTACATTAGAGTGACCATGAAACAGTGGAAAACCTCTTTGCAGTTAAGCCGTGAAAAGGACAGATGATTATTCTAGGGATAAAAACTCAAAGGGGGATATTCCAGGGTAACTCTTTGTCACCGCTGCTCTTTTGTCTTATTCTTAATCCATTATGCTGTCTACTTAACATATTAGGTGATGGCTGCAATTTGGCTCCCAGAAAACAAAAAAAGTGTAAAGACTTCTCATCTTCTTTTTGTGGATGATTTAAAACTGTATAGTTCATCAGAAGAGGAACTGAAAGCACAACTGCAAGTAGTCAAAATATTTCAGATGATATAAGAATGTCATTTGGTCTTGATAAATGTGCAAAAGCAACCTTTAAATCAGGAAAGCTGCAGCACCAAGAAAACATCAACCTGTGACAGGAATGTTATATAAAAGAACTTGAGCAAAAGGGAGTGTATACATATTTGGGAATTGATGAAGGATCATCAATAAAACATGAACAAATGCAAATAAAATTAGTAAGGAGCATTTTAGAAGACTAAAATTAATCCTGGAAACAGCAGTGACATCTAGGAAAAAAATCCAAGCTATAAACCAATTCGCTGTTCCTGTCCTAAGTTACAGTTTTGGAGTGACTGAGTAGCCTTAAAAAGGTGTTGGATCAGTTGGACAAGAAAACAAGAAGGATACTTCATGCTTATCAAATGATTTATAAAAATCAGTTTATACCAAGACTAGTATACCCCATTCTGAAGGAGGTATGGGCCTTCTCAATATTTATTACATATATATATACATATATATATATATATATATATATATATATATATATATATATATATATATATATACTGATATTGGTGTCAAGTGTGACTGGAAATCAAACCAGAAATAGATAAACATCAGGCAGCAACTGAATTTGCAACAAAAAAATGAAAGAGAGAATATAAGGTGAAGGAGCAGATGAGAAGGCAAGAAATGCGGAAAATGCATAAATATAGTTGCAAGTATAGAAACTTCTTGGAACAACCTCATGATGATCAGGACTGAATGCAGGACTGGTTAAGGAGAGGTGAATTTAAACCAAAAGATGAAAGGTTAATATTGGCGGCCCATGATAGTGGACTACATACACGTTGTTTTACAAAATCCATTGAACATGTGGAAGAAATGGACAAATGTAGGTTTGTAAAACTGAAATGGGAACAGTTGCACATCTTGCTGCTGGTTGTGATATACTAATGGCAGAAGGACTATATACTGGAAGGCATAATAATGTGGCAAGACTGCTGCATAAGAGATTGTGCAAACATTCTAATATTGAAGTAGCTGAAAAACATTGGAAACATGAGCCACAAAACATTATAGAAAATGACATTTATATCACATGGGATCACCCATTACCAGCAGTTCAAAAAAATAGATGCGAGAAAACTAGATATAGTGGTCCATGAAAAGAAAACAAAAGTAGCACTGATGATTGAAATTGCTACACCCAGAGACTACAATGTTTTATGTACAGAGAGACACAAAGTCATAAAATACCAGGATTTGCAGGCAGAAATGAGGGTAATGTGGAAGAAGGATACCAAGAGAGTTCTAACAGTGGTAGGGGCAACAGCTCTCATAAAAAAGAATTTACAATTGTACTTAGATATTTTACTGATACAAGTAACTCCATATGAATTGCAGAAGGACTCAACACTGGGCACATTGCGAGCATTGCAAAGAGCACTTCTGTCTAACATCAAAGATTGAAACAATACTAATTCCATGAAATGTAATCATACTTTGACTTAGGAATGGGGTCTATTCCTGTCATAGTATCAGAAACCCCAAAATTAAAAAAAGATAGAAGATAATACAAACCTACTGGCCGACAAATTCAGCTAAAGGTTTACTCCTCTCTCCCCTTCAACGTTCCCTCATCAAATCTAACTTCTCCCACTATCACTAAGGAAGAGATCCTTAATGCTCTCTCTAAAGCCACGCATCAATGAGCCCAGATAATATCCCAGAATGCCTTTTAAATAGCATGAATAATGGCCTATCAAGCCCTATGAATTGCTATTTAACTGTAGCCTCTAAACAGGCTTCATGCCTCAAGACTGGAGAACAGCAACAGTAATCCCTCTTCATACAGGGGAGGCATATACAGACCCTTGAAACTACAGACCCATAAGTCTCACTAGTCTTATATGCAAAGGCATGGAAAGAATTATCATGGAAATGATCAGTAATGACACAGGAAACCACCAGACACTGGACCTAACCCAATTTAATTTTGTCAGGAAAAGGACATACCTACTCAACCCAGTGGACTTCTTTGAGAAGGTCATCAAAGCAATGGATGAGGGCTAAATACTTTCCACTGCATACCATGACCTGACCAAGGTATTTGACACAATACCCCACTTGGGCACTATTGACAAACTCAAGAGCTTAGGTATAAACACTTCTGTCACCCGGTGGATAGCTAGCTGGCTCACAGACAGTACCCAAGAACTTAGAAATGGGGAGTCCACCTTTACAAGGAGGCCAGTTACAAGTGGAGCCTCTCAGGGATTAGTCTGAGGGACCGCTATTTTTTGGCAATTACTTATCTGAAATCAAGGCATTATCGCCTCTCTGACTAAATTTGCAAATGATTGCAAATTAGATGCAGTCATAGAATCCCCCACTGACAGAAATATTCTCCAGGAATGGCTAACACAGACAAATAACTGGACTAAAACTAAATGGCAAGAAATGCATAATAGTATCCTTCAGGAAGTCATCCATCTCTGGTAAATGTCTCATTGTCAAGAAACTCCTAAGTATTGACCCAGTGGTCAGGGACTTGGGGACACACATAGACAATAATCCAGCCTTTGACTGTCATGTGTCTACAATAGTGAGAAAATAATTCTATGCTGCACAACTTATAAACAAAGGTATGGCATCTAGGTCCAAGAAAGTCATTGTTTCACTGTATTAGGCATTCATCAGACCAATCATTGAGTACAATGCTCCCTTTGGTATGTACCTAACTAGTCACATCCAACCATTTGATCTTCCACAGAGGTTCCTCACTAAAAGAATACAGGGTGCAAGTAACATGTCCTGTGCAGACCGCCTAAAGGCCCTATGCCTGTATTCTGTCTACTAGAAGCTGCTAAGGGGAGATCTATGCCTGGTATACTGGGCAATGTCAGACCCAGACCTGATGGAACTTCTGCATACTCTAACACACTAGAATCCATAATCCACTGGGCATCCCTATCCCTCCCTCAAGAAGCACACATCTTAGGGACTTTACAATAGCCTGGTCCTCCCTTAACTCACCCCTACCCTCCAATCATATGATCTCCTATACATCATATAATCTGAACAATCTCCTCTATGGTTTCAGGCAGATAATACAAACTTCCACCTATATAGATAAATCTACAAATAAAGAGTCCATGCTACACTGGGTACTTGCTAACCATCCATCCTCAGCACAACACTTTGGTACACTACCCATCACTCTAGTGATCACCTCCCCACCTTTGTACTAAGACAACAAATTAAACCCACAAAAAAAACCTCCCTTCAACAAATACCCTACTCTAAAAACTTCATATCAAATGACTTTATAACAGGTCTTCATTCACCAGCCTTCCACTGGACATGGCAGTAGACCAGTTTAACTCCACCTTTCTATATGTACTTAATCAACTAGCCCCTCTTAGAACAATTAGAATTAAATCCACCTACACCTCCTGGCTCTCCAAAACCACTCGTCTACTTCTAAAAGAAAGAGATAAGGCCTGGGACACCTGGCATAACAAGAAAACTAACTCAAATAGACAATTATTTCTTGAACTAAAAAATAAAGCTAAAAGGCAAATAAGGAATGATAAAAAAGCCACTACTCTGACATCCAAACTAAATACAACTCAAACACACAGAAATTCTGGGCAGCTATTAACAAAATTCTACAACCAGGTAAAACTAGTACCTCACCCCCAAATATAAATGGTACCACTAACAACATAGCTACCCAATTCAATGACTACTTCACCAATTCAATTCTTAAATTGATTACCCCTACTTCCCAACTAGTCTTCCAAATCTATATAATCCCCCAAACAACCAAAACCACTTTTCACTCAGACCAGTGCCAACCAGCCTCATCTATAAACACCTGTCCAAACTAAAACCTACTACTCTTGCAGTAGACAAACTCTCAGTGGAAAACCTCTGGATCTCAGCCAAAACCAGTGCATACCCTGTTTCCATATTAATTAAGAGATCCCTAGCTGAGCAATCGCTACCTTCCCTCTGGAAAATCTCTCACATAATTCCTTTACATAAAGGTAGCACCTCAGATGAGTTATCCAACTAGCAACCAATAGCCATACTATTCCCGTTGTCAAAAATATTGGAAAAATGTATTCACTCTCAGATACTAAACTATCTCCTATCTAACAACCTTTTTGCCAAAACACAACACGGGTTCTGCCCATTCCACAGCACTACCATCACCCTCATTAGTTTTACCAACATTGTCAATCAACAACGGAACCTAGGTAACCTAGTCTCCACTGTATATCTAGACCTGTCTAAAGCATTTGATATGGTCTGTTACAACAAACTCCTAACTGTCCTCACTGAGCTCAGCCTAAGTAATCCCACCCTGCTCTGGTTTGAAGACTCTCCAATCGCCAGCAGGCCATTAAATGGATGAGGTCACTATCCCCCTTTCTTCCAGTTACGCTAGGCTTAACACAGAGATGTATACTTGGACCCCTGCTTTTCACCATTTTCACAAACAACCTGCACACAGCCACTCATCAAACAAATTTGGTCCAGTATGCTGATGATGCCACAATAATCTGCTCAGTTCCTTCTCTCCAAGTTCTTCAAGGAAAAAAACAGGAATCCTTCACCTCCATAGAAACTCATCTGTCAAATTCTCAACTTATTCTAAATCCAGAAAAGAAAAACCCCACAAGTCCTGCTTTTCCATTCCTCCAAAGATACTGATCCTGTTCTCCCTTTTAACACAACACCCTCATCAGCCCAGTGCCACAAACCAAACTACTAGGGACAAATATTGACCAAAATCTGAAATTTGATAAACATATAGCCCAGACCATAACTAAAGTTCAGAAAAAACTAGGCAGCCTTTACCGATGCAAAAACTACCTGACCACTGACAGTAAAGCCATCATAGCTAGAACTCACCTACTCTCCACATTACTATATTCATCCCTGTTCTAACCAGCCTAAACCAAGGCGACAAACAAATTAACCACTTGCTATAACAAAATAGCAGAATCTGCTACCAGCTCCTCATATCAGTCCCATCACTATCAAGCTCTTAAGCAATTAGGTTCGCTAGAATTACGCAACTTGTTAAACATTAACCAACTTACTGTGGCACGTCAAATAGTTTACCAGCCCAATAAAACACCAGCTCTAACAGGCATACTCAATCTATACAACAACCGCCAACTAAGATCCACAAACAAAGTGCTTGTAGAAATATATAAAAGCAAATACATGTCAGGTGACTCCCTTTACTCAAGTGCAGTTGCCAAACTCTGGAACCCCCCCCCCCCCCGCCGAAATCAGAATGCTAAATAACAAATCCAACTTCAAAAATCAACTAGAGTCCTACCTAACCAGTTTCTGGATATGCAACTTTCAAGACCCAGACTAACTTACTTAATAAATACCTAGTCCTTTCTCATAACTAGCTGTAAATGGTGTAAATAAATACCTAGTCCTTTCCTCATAACTAGCTGTAAATGGTGTATTCCATAATAAAGTTCTACAGTTGCATAATGCATGAGACTTCAATGTACATTACTATCTCACGTTAACCACCTGTATCTTACTTTCTGTGTATTATGTACATGTATTTTGTAATGACTATGTTGAATATTTTTGTATTGACCGTTTTGAATATTTTTTGTATCATGATGTACTATGTGGAGCTTTTCTCCCAGGGCTTCTGCTGAAAATGGCAATTTTTGCTCAGTAGGACTTTCCCAGTAAACAAATCATGTAAGATAAGTAAAAATGAATAAAATAAACTATCCACAAAAGAAAGAGCACCAGAATTACCCATTCTAAAGACTTAAACCTTGCCTGTGACATAAACAGGGACCTGCTGGAGAGACAGGTATGTATCCCATAGATTACCCCTTCCCTGAAACAGGGTCCTCATCCATGTGAAGCAGAGCTCCTCCCTAACCTAATTCAAGTGTAATTTGGACAACTGGATGGGGAACAGAAAGTTCATCCCTAGTTTGGCACCTATGTTGCTAATGGACAAAGGCAGTCTGTAAATGTTTCAGCTCCTAGGCCCCTGCTTGTAAATGTTTAATTTCCCAAACCCCTGCTTACACTTATCCAGAGTACAATAAAATTGTCCGAGATTTGGGATGCATGGCTAGGCTTAAAAAGGCCCTTGTGGTCATTAGCTCAGCAAATACTATGAATCTATGAACCTATTTATTACTTATAATAACAGATTCTCACAAAATACAGCAATAAAACAACATGCAATACAAAGCTGCTATAGCAGTATAAGCATACAGTTTAACTAGATCAACAAACTTTAAATTTGAATCACTTGAGCAGTGAACATCTTGAAAATTTCCTTTACTACATAAGAATAATAAATTATACTATTGTTCATAGGAGATTACTAGGCTATTGGCCCTGAGGCCCTTACAAGCCTAGCCAAGAATTTAGCCCATGTAAATTCAACTTTATTTAAATATCAAAGAATAAAAGGATACGTAGAATTTGTAGAGTAAACGCTCCTCCGAGCACACAAAGTAGTAAAAAAGGCAAAATCAGTCAAGAGGAAGCGAACACGGCAGGAGCTATGCACAAATGGTAATGTTCACAAAGACATTCACGATTCCACATATATAATCCAACAGCTTGCAGTAGTGTAATAAAATCACGATCCACTGAAATGCAGGCAGAATAGTTTATTATAAATTCTTCCATTGAACTGTTTTTGAACAACAATGGCAGTGACCATTCCAGGAAAGAGACTGTATAAAGTCAGAAAGAGATTCATAATGAAGTGCAAGTGTGAATTAACATACCCATTACTTTTTGCATCTCGTTGGCTAAAGATATATTATTTAATATGCTAGGCATATTTTTCAAATTGTCTCCCATAACTCTGGATATCTTTACAGACACTTCTTGAATGTTTTAGAGAATCTAATAACTTCTAGACCTAGGTCTTTTTACCCATCAATGATATTTCATGACTGTATGTCTATTTTTATAATAGAAAACAATTATCATGTTTAAATTATATGAGCAGCAATTACTCTACATTCTAGTAAATTCTTATATGGAATATTAAGTAAATCAAGACCAGAGAAAGATTCTGTCTTGTCACCTTTATTTTAACTATGATCTTTAAAATCTGCCCCCATAGTATCTGATTTGATTCAGAATCCCATAATAAATTCCAGCATCATACTTTTCAATTGTTTTGGTGATTTTGCTGTGGAGTGCATTCAGGAAAAATTTAGAACACTGTGGGAAACTATTATAGCAGGCAATAGTACCCAATCTCCAAGACATGCGTCAGTTATGAAACTGCCTAGGAATAAAGCATTGTACTCTATCTAAGGTGACACCATGATTATATGCCCAGCAACAACTGAACCACAGAAAATAGTTGGGGAAGGAGAGAGCCATGTCTTTGGCCAGATGCATGCAATAGGTGAATCAAAATTGCACTTGTTTGTTTTTACCTTTGTTCTTTTGTTTCTTCTTTGCTCAGCCACTGTATCTGTCCACTCAGTGTGCAATAACCCCAGGGTTCCTGCAATTAGGTTATGTACATCATACATTCTTTTAAACAAAGATCATAAAATCTTCCCTTATGATACAAAATTTTACATTCTAAGGGAGGGCTCCCTGTTGGAAGTTCTAGACTTAATAATGCACGTCCCAAAACTACAAATATTTGAGTGTGATATACATAACTAACACTGAACTTTGCAAGTCACTGTTATACAACTAAAGCATTTGTTTGCAGGGGGCAAGCTCGGCTGTCTCCCCGTTATTGGAACTGCACCCCTCACCCCTATACTTACGTACACTAATTCCAAAATTGCTGCACCTCAGAGAAGAGAAAACTTTCAATGATACAGTGATTTTAGAGTTAATCCCCATAACTGCACTTAAACTGTCACAGCTCCAAGGGCCACCGTTCTATTTTTCCATCGAACCATAGAGAGAGAGAGTCTTTTTGACTTGTTTTAATTCATCAGTGGAAATGTTTGCTGTGATTTGGTGCCCATAAATGACAGGAGGCTGTGTGTGATCTAGTGCTCTAACAGGCTTTTTTCCTTTTTTGCTTTTCCTTACAGGGAACAGATATACAGTGATGTTGGTGTGGCTGGCATAATTCTATGTGCAGCTGTAAGGAAGCATTGTTTTATCATGCTTCCAGTGTTACTGCCTTAACTTCTGGCAATACCATGAATTTCCACAAGAGGACAGTCACATGCCACATTAAATCAGCAACTTTACCAAGGAATTTGAGGTATATGAAAGCTCAATCTGTCTTCCAGTGGCTGTCCCTACAAATGGCTGGTATGTCAAGAGTACTAGGATTTTGGCATCACAAATGCATAGTTAACCACTTGCTGCTTTGAAGCATATTAACCGGACATAACTAAACTTGTTTTAATTACTGCCTGACAAAAAAAAAAAAAAACTCTGTCAAGTTCCACTGTAACCTGCATTCATGTCACATCTGCACTATCTAAAAAGTAGAAGAATACATTTTGATTTGCACTGTTTACTTAATATTTATAAGACACAACCAAGTGCCGATTGCTGCTCACACACACACACACACACACACACACACACACACACACACACACACACACACACACACACACACAGTCACTGCTACTGGATATAAATCTAGGGGGAAAAAAAAAGAAAAAAGTCCCCTGAAGTCTATTAGTATTACAAGAAAGAAGACAGTGTGACTTTCTTAATGAAAGTAAAACGGCTGACATAACTATGTTTTCTGTTTTGTTATCTAAGCTAGATATAATTAACAATGATATGCTTGTAAGATATAAAACAATGTACAGTAAGGGTACTTAAAAGTAATGGTTCCTCTACAACTCATCAAATTACACTACAGTAAAGGCACAACCTGAGAAAAACACCTGGATGAATTTCCTCATGAACATACCTCTCAATCTCTTAATGCAAGAAATCTGGACACAGTCTAAAATGATGACGGGACAAAGGTCCAAAATAGGGTCAAATTTTAAATATTGCTCTTACAAGGTAAGAAAGTTGCTAGAGTAACAGGATTTGTATTAACATGCTTTTTCTAAAGGATATGAAGTCTGAAACTCAAATGCCTGTCATTATTTAGGGACTTCAATCCTAAGTGATTTTCCAGAAAAACATAAATTTGTATGAGGAACAGACTAAAAATATGAGGCAAAAATCTGGAAATTCTGTGGAAATCTAGACAATGAGAGACATGATGAAGAAACTTCTTTAAAAGTCATTTTCTGCAGTGGGCAACCCCCCCTTCTAACCTCGTATGGTTGAGAATGTCCCAATCCCCCTGCACTTATATCCTTCAAAACCATGGCCACATAAACATGGGGAAAAGGAAACAGTCCACAATCATGCTATGACTAGAGCCACAAATGAAACAGCCTTCATTAAAATGGGTAACCTACTGGTAGATGAAGACTGAATACTTGAGCTTGTATTGCCCGAGGTTCATCCCATGGATGAGCAGAGTTCCTCCACAGAAAATCAATATCAGTGAATTGTGCTGGAAGTGTTTCCTTTTTTGAAGGTATTTCCTCCTTTCTTGAGTTGATGTGACTGTAGAATTGGCATATATCAGTTTGAGGGAAGTAGGGGGTGCAGGGGGGACTTGCCTCCCCCAAAAACACTTAAAAAAATGTTTTTTTGCTATTTTTTTTAGTGAATGCATTTCAGGGATTCCGATCCTCAGTGCATTAGTTTTTGTCCACTCATGATGGAAGACACAAATACTTGGCCTGCATGGTAGATTTAGTTAGTAACGAAAACTGGAAAATGCGGAATGGCTTTTTAAGTGATTTTCTAAGGAGAACAGAATCAACAAGTTTAAATTGTTGGTCTGAATGCTCATCCATTTAGATCTTGTCAGCTAGTAGGTTAGACGGAAGTAACATGATACTTTTCATTTATGTTTTCTTGACTGTAAATGTTGTGGGATGCTCTTCTGATTTAGAAGACCTTTTTTCAGTTGCTCCAGCCCTAGCATCACTTCATTTCTCCACCATCTCAGGAATTGCAAGCTAAAGCAGGGAAAGGCCTTGCACGACAAGTCATGTGCTCATGATGGTGCCAGAATCACCTACCTGGATTGCTGAAGCTTTTGCAATCTTCATTTCCTGCTACATGCTGGGGACATATACAGGATTTTGGACTTGCACCTCAGCTTGTACACCAGAGTACCCCACCTTCTCAAATGTTTTTCCCAAGAATAATAATTACCCTAAAATACTGCATATTTCAGGACAGTATGCTTTTCAGTACCGCTCATTCTGTTTAACAAATTTTCTTGCTATCAAAAAAACAGATGACTCACACTTATGAGACCCCAGTTCAATATAATCACAGACGAAACAACCTTCACTATGACAGGGTCTGCATGCTGGAATCAGTTATCCACAGAAATCAGAACCCAGAAAACACAGAATGGCTTTCAAACTAAATGAAAGAGGCAAGTGAATCAGAGATAGTGGACAGAATAAATAAAAATGAATCATTTAGTGACAGAAACCTAAACAGAAATGTTATTTTGCACCCTGTGTGATCCCCCAGAGTGACGCCTCCCTCAACTTGAAGATATGGATCAAAATAGAAAAAGAAAATGAAAAAAAAAATAGTCCTTCAAAGCTGAAGACCAAAATCGTCCTTCTGTAACTATGGCAGATAGCTTAAACTAGCTCCTTGCTATAGTTGCACAAGTGCACAGGCACAACTAAACACATTTAGTCACACAACAGTCTTAAGTGAATGCCATTACTGTCCTCATGCTCAGTTGGCCCTAAAAGCTCGCACCTGTGGTAGCAGTCCCCTTTGCCCCATCCTGGCTATGGCACCGATGGGGGTATAAATGATGAGAATGTCACACAGCAATTGTCTGTACAAAACAACTACAAACTCATGCTATAATGCTTATACTGTCTGTTGCATAAAATACACATACCTACAAAATGTCAGTTTCACTACTTGTAGATACTGCTGCTTTTGTATGTATAGTCCCTGTACTTTACTATTGTCTGAACTCTTTGTGAAAATGTATATTTTCAGTCTTGTAACTTTGTGTTTTCTGTATTGAGCTAGGGCCATTGAAGAAAAGGGTATGTGGACCAGCCCATTAACTTGGTTAACAAACACACAGACACATAATAGATAAATTAACTAATACATTATATATTTTGCAAAGGTGATTAGGAGTGAGTGATCAAAGCCTCTCATTCAAGACTCTAAATAAAACTTAAAAAGCATGAACTACTGTGCAATCAGAGTACATCTAGATAGAGTATAGATTGCTACCACATGGGTCACCTTGCAATATGTTGGTGTTTGACAAATTCTTGCAACACCACTCAAATAAATTGTTTTATTAGGCAGTCTGACAATCAACTTCAGCCTAGTATGGCATGGCGTGAAACACTGGAAGAGGAAGAAATGGGTTTGAGGTTCATAGTACCATGGAGAAGAGACATTTGCCCACAGCTGCATCTGGTAAAGGTGAAGTTATTCTTTGTCCCACCCACAAAACATCCCACATGAACATGTATATATGTATATATATATATATATACATACATACAGGTACAAAAAAAAGTAATGTTCATCTTAGGTCTGCTGTGCCAGTATCTCTGTCCACTGCTTCACCCTGCTTTTTGTTCCATCTGCTGTGATTGGAAAAGGTACACCCCATCAAACATAACAAGATTCAGCTGAAAGAACACTATTCTTGATATCAACTAAAACTATCACACACACACACACACACACACACACACACACACACACACACACACACACACACACACACACACACACACACACGTGCGCCCATACCTTCTTATGCAGGTGTCACACACTATTATATTACAATAAAATTATACATGGGGTAAAAAAATAAAAACTGACAAATCAGAAGACTGGGTAGAATATAAACAATGGAAAATAAAAATATTAGCACAGTGTTAATTAGGTTATACTTAAATAAAAAAAAAAATCATGTGATAAATGACTTGCACATGCTTAAACCATTCTGTTAGGAATCACCTAGATATTTCTCACTTACCTTAAAAATTCTGAACCAGTCATTCATCTGTCTGTAGAACTCATTGCTTTTTTAAACACCTTTATTAAATTATCCCTTAAGACATAGGCAAACATATATTCATAGAAAGTAAAACAAACCATATTAACACTTTTTTCATTAACACTTTTTTCATTTACATACATCACATTTGTTTTTTATTTATGCAACTGTCTTTCAGTCCAGCATTACATAAATTGATCAGTTCCTGCCTTCCCTTAAGCCTCCCTCCTCTTCCTTAATATTCTGCATGCAATGTTCATATAAATTCCATTTATTTCTATGTAATGTGAGCCTTCCCTTTTCTAAAAATCCCAGTTCCAGTTATTTTATCTCTTTTACAATACTCAATACTTCAAATACAGTTGGTTTAGATTTTGATTTCCATTTTCAGTAACTGCAGAACTCATTGTTGCACACATAGAAAGTGCATTATAGAATTCAGCATGTTTAACACAAAGATGTAAGGCAAAGCTCAGAAGGCCCTAAAGGTGATTGGTAACATTGCCCTTCTGTGAAATGTTCCACCACACAAAATTTAGTTCAGTCTTTACTCATGTGTGTCAAACATAAAAATAAAAAAAAAAATAAAAGACTGTGTGATAACTTGGACAGAAGAGATAGTATGTAATCTTTCTGTGAGATAGGGATATGCCTCTTGTTTGTGAAACATGGTTGCTAATGTGATGGTGATGTCCATTTTGAAAACAACACTTATGGTAATTCACATGCAGAGCCCTCATAACTTTTTCTAAGTCTTCTCACTTGGACAGGCAATTACAGCTGAAAAAGTGAAGGCTGATGAGACGCAGTGGGTACAAACTATTTCAAATAACTAAGCTATTTATTTATGCATTTATTTATTTTGTTGTGTAATCATATAGTATTGCATAATAATATAACATCTACAGGTTGGGATTCAAATTCCTCCACACAAGGTCAACTCCAGCTGAAACAGCATGAAGGATTATACCATATTTATTATCAAAATTTTCTCAGACTGGTATCTTCTCAGGAAAATTGGTATATCCAGGGTCACACCATTTATATCATGATAGACAAATTAATTTTAAAGAAAGGAACACTTTACTTTGGAGAAGGCCACTATGTGCCCTACCTTCAAATGCATAAATGAAATTAATCTTTTGAAGTGAACCTATCCAGAGCTACGAATGTTCTTATAACAAAATTAAAAAATAGACTTCTCTGTTTACACACAGCCCAGAATACACATAAATTAACAAACTACAGAAAATAAAATATATCATCTACTCTGAGGCGATCTCTGCTTAACATACAAGGCCATGTCAAACCCAGAGCTGTTGGACATGCTATACTTAAAGAAATCCCAATCTCTCAGAGCCACACGCTCCAGGGATCTAAATCTTGTCATCACAATAAACAAAACATGCTGGAGGGATAGGTTCCTGACCTAGAGACTCCCCAGACTCTGGAATAGACTACCCATACATGTCAAGCAGAGCAACTCTTTGGCCCTCTTCAAAAGGAACCCTGATGATTGGATGGGAGAAAGGAAATTCACCCTGGGGATCACGTCAGTCACCCTGCTAGACAGGGGTCTAGTTAAGTAAATAGTGTGGGAAGAAATAGCCAGGGAATTGTTATGGCTAGGCTTGTATAGGCCCTAGGGCCGATAGTCTAGTACCAACCTATGAAAAAACAATTAGGAATTGCCCTTTTGGATGACTTACACAATCATCACTGTGATCTATTAAAACAGGAAAAATGGTTGCCAATAACTGACATTGCTATTTCTCAACATGGTAATTATGATTTATAAAATATTAAAAAATGGCTACTGCCCACCTCTTAAAAGGCTTCTACCGTCCATGAAAACAAACTACTCATTACAAAATACTCCAGATGACGCACTCTTCCTTTCATGACCTAAGTTCATAAACACTACTGGAGAACGAGCCTTTTCTAGAATAGGACCTGCTATTCAGAATAGTCTCCATAGTCTCTCCTTTGATAATCAAATTGCCACAGTAGTCAGGAAATCCTTCTATGTGGCACACCTCATCACAAAAGGTTTCTCATCCAGGAAAAAAGAGGTCATTGTTCCCCTCTACTCATCACTCATTAGACCCATTATAGAGTACAATGCCCCTTTTGGTATGTACCTCACAAGACATCTACAACAACTGGAAAGGCCACAGAAATACCTCACAAAGAGGATTACCAGCTTCAAAGAGATGCCCTATGCAGACCGTCTCAAAAAACTGCAGCTTTACTCCGTTGCATATCGCCTACTCAGAGGCGATCTCTGCCTAACACACAAAGATACGTCAAACCCAGAGCTCTTAGACATGCTCCACTTAAAGAAAATCCCAATCCCTATGAGCTACACGCTCTAGGGACCTAAACCTTGTCACCACAATAAACAGAACATGCTGGAGGGATAGATTCCTGTCCCAGAGACTTCCCATACTCTGGAACAAACTACCTATCTATATCAAACAAAGCTCCTCATTAGCACTGTTCAAGAAAAATCTTGATGATTGGATGGGAGATAGGAAATTCACCCCGGGGATCACTTCTGTGGCTCTGCTCGACAGTGGCACAGGAAAATAATTTTCTTGGGTGGCGAAAGCCAGGGTACCTTTGGCTAGGCTTATATAGGCCCTAGGGCCAATACCTAGTACCTACCTATGAATCTATGAACCTAGATAGGAAAAAGCAATCAAAAGTTACAATACTTTAAGGTCTCATTAAATGAACACTTACACAATGAAGCTAAATGTAAGTGTTTTGTGATATAGGTGAAACTACACATAACGTGCCACACTATTACTGTACAATTTGTACTATTACTGCTGCTTGGCATTACTGAGTAAAGGTGATTTGTCAGTTATCACATGTTATCCTACCACTTTTGATATCCAACATGTATATCTCGATATGTACTACATGCAATGCTCTTAATACTGCATTAATAACTGAAACTTAACTCATATTATACCGGGTCATGACTGAAAAGGGTCAGCAGATCAACTCACCTACCCTGGTTACCAAATTGTAAATAAATAAATATATACACACATGCACACATACATACATACATACATACATACATCACACATGCATGCATGCATTAATTAATAAATAAGTTGTTTGAATGAATTATTGGGTGACTTATTGACAGCATGCCTAAGATTTTAGGAAGGACAGTTTTGAAGAAGAGGAGTACAAAGAATAGAGAAGTTTTACTTTTCCAAAGCAAAGTGTATATTTAATGCAACCCAGACTGTTCTGGTTTGATATGGATTATGTAAAGATATGCTTGTGCGTGTGTGTGTGTGTGTGTGTGTGTGTGTGTGTGTGTGTGTGTGGCACGCGCACAGAATGGGGCCTAAAAGGTCTTTTAAATCTGTTCTAAACGTAGTCTAAAAGCCAGACTAATCTGATTTTTAATTTATTATTAGTTTTCACAGTGGAACTCATTTAAAAAAACATCTGATAATAAAACAAATTTTCATAACTCAGATAAGTGAGCTCATTGACTAACAGCCTAGTTACCAAAACATTTTATTATTTTTACTTTATTGTTCACTGTTTTACAAAACATATCTCACTGACACTCTTCTACAAATGCAGAAAGCGCTGCTACCAGATTCCTCGCACTAAGGGTTACTTAATTAAAGATAAAAATTGAAGGAGTACAGAGTTTTTGATGGTAAACTTAATCCCACTTTTAAAACATATCTTAATTCACCAGTTCAGTTAATCTTTTTATCACCTGGCCTAGGAGCTCCCTCACTTCTACTCAGATCCTACTTCCGTAGTCATCCAATGTTATCTTAGTGCCAAAATCTCTTCTTCTTTGTGCTGCTATGACCAAGGACCTACATGGATTGTGATAGTATGCCAATTCTGGGCAGGAATTTTCTTGTGTAAAATGTATGGCTTCAGTGAACATTAGGATGATCCCATGGATATTAGCAGTGAGGCCACAGCTTTATGATAATGGGGGGTGTCAATGTGTATAACATGGTGTTTTCAATAGCAAGAGATTTCAGAGGGTAGCAGACCCCCAGATCATGACACTATATGACTTTACAAGTGATCCCATTGGCTTAAACATAAGTACTTACTCCAGCTAAGCTCTGGTGGTGCAGAAAGGGAACACATAATGAATAATATCTGTGGTACTTGCTGCTCAGCTAGAGGCAAGTAGACATATTACACCTGGCTTGGTAAAAGCTGGACGATGCATACTTGTACCTGCAGCTTCAATTCAGAACATGTGCTTACTTTTTTCACTAGTCATAGACACATAGGTAAATGCTAGGCTATGTGTCTGCAGACTATTATAAGCCTTGGCAATAACCAGAAGTCAGAATCAAACCATGTATCTTATATCTGTGAAGGAAAAGACCTTAACCATTATGACAACCCCTACATTATTTCATCCCAGATGGTACTTGAACCCAAAATCCCTAGCTTAGGAGGCTAATGCATTATCCATTAGGCCACTGGGACTTGGCATAATTAATGTATTTATTTATTCAAACATACATAGTTTTTGTTGATCAGGTTAGTCCCATTGGGCCAATGGACTCTTTTCAGGGGATACTCAAAGAGATATTCATTCTGACTAAGGACATTTGACCAAAACACCAGGGAACTTCTCCTACTCTTTTTGATAAGTGCCATAGGATCTTTTACAGCCACCTTAGCTACCACCAACTAAGGCAGCTGGGGCCTCAGTTTAATAGCTCATCCACAGGACAACACACCCAGGAGTGCAACATCTCCCAAATCTAGTGAAGTTCCGTGGCTGGGAATTGAACCTGGGGCATGGTGATGAGAACACCAAATCCTAAGCATTAGACCACCAGGGATCCTCTGTTATGAATGGTAACATTTATCAACTGCTTTTACATTTTCTGAACAGGAATGCAATCAAGGCTAGCTTGGTGCCTCTTCTATACAGTAGAGGTGCATATATTGTCAGACTTAGTTCTAATACAACAATTATGTAATGTTAGTTCTAGAACAACAGTTATGTTATGATGCATATACATCCAATGCATGCATTACAGTATTACTGTGCATAATGCTTTTTCCGTAGGTCATGGTGGATCATTTATTTACTTCTGCCTGTAAGATGTTATTTATGTTGGCTGTACAAATCCCAAACAGATAATTCATAAAAAACATTGCAAGCTGTGGCAAACCAGAAAAATTTTTTTTTAAAAAATCACTAATATAAGGACAACATCACCTTCACCCCAAACTTAATTACAATTATCCCTGATGCTACTGTATCTTGGAAAATGCCCATTTGCAGCAGTCTTCATTATAGATTGTGTCATTTGCTCAAATATGCATTATTACCAGCTGACCATTAAACAATCCCTCTTTTCCATGGTATTTACTAGCTCATACCTGTATGTACTACTATTGTCCTAACAGCACATCATATATATATATATATATATATATATATATATATATATATATATATATATATATAAGCTTCATCTATTTTTGTTTGAATATTTCTATGCCTCATTTTATTTATAGCTCTTACTTTATAATATTTATACAATTCCTTAACCGGTTTCTAACCACCTGACTATATATTTGATTTCTCAAGAAAAAAACAATTACAGCTATTTCCTGTTTCTCTACTCAAACATAGTATTTTTAGTTGGTGCTTCTAAGATACCACTTAAGGTGCCTTGTTGAGCTTAAGATAATAGTTTCCTAATTTTAATAAGTTAAACGGTGGTGTCCCAAGATGAGTATTTGCTCCCCACCTACCATTGGCAATGCCTCTTTTCCAATTTACATATGTTCCTCTTCTATAACCAGCAGGTATTTTACATTACCCACTTTCTGAGCTTTATTTTAAGAGTAGCCAAATTTACTAAAACACTTGTATGAATTTGGCTTTAGACCAGTTCACCCCCCAAAAAAACCCAAAAAACAAAAAAAAAAACAAAAAAAAAATAACATAACGGAGTTGCTGTATTACTGCAAAGGCAGTGTGACCCAGAGTTGATTACATTAACAGAAGATTCAGATGTACAGCTCCTTCATGGGGGAGAAAGCACTGCCCCTTATAAAAAAACACTGTGAAAGTAATTAATCAAATGCCACAGTGGCTACATGTTTTCATTTAAAACAAAATTCAATCAACTAGGTGTAGAAAAACAAGCAAGGAACCCTTTATTTTCTTGTTTTGTATTCAATCTAGTACTTGTCTTCTGTCACTTAAATTAACAACTTGAGCAAGACACCTCTGTTGGAGTCATTCATTAATGGTAAGCATCTCCTGAGGTTTTTTTCTTTTCCTCTTTTAAGCTATTTCTCTTATTTCACACAAAAGTTCTCTTTCTTTGTAGTTCCTGGTTAATCTCTTACATTATCTGTTCTTGTCTACTTAAGCACTCTTCCATTCCACTCTCATACCTCTCAACTGTACAGATTTTTGTGGAATGTGCAGATTTTTGCCTAATGTTTTTAGTCTGTTTTTCATAAAATTTAGTTTTTCTGGCAAGTTAGTGGCAAATCATTAAACACCGAAGTTAAAAAAATAACGGCAGACATTTGAGTTTCAGACTTCATTTAATCCAGAAAATTCATGCTAACGTAAAACCTGTTACTCTATCAACTTTCTAAGTTTGTAAGAGCAATATTTAAAGTATGTCCTTATTTTTGGTCCTTTGCCCACTTTTGTTTATGGCTTAGCCCAGATTTCTTGCTCTAAGAGGTTGGGAGGTATGCATCTGTTTGCCTTTCCTTGCATACAGTTTCTCTTTATTAACCTTTCATTTTACAGAAGTATTCAGTTGCAATATCCCCTAATCCTGTCAATTATGAAACTACTGTTTCAGCCTGCTGGTACACTTAATTGCTGTTAGGAGTGCCTACAGCTAGCAATATAAGCACTACTTTGTGCCTCTTGTTATTTCAGTCACTGTTTCTTTTTGTTCAGTGGCCTAATATAAATCTCTGACCAATCTTCACTGCAGTCCACACTTCTAGGTTTGAAATTTATATCCACTATTTGAGAGGCCAGCACTTAGTCCACTTTGCCACCGAAACACTTCTGCCACTTACTGTTTTCCATTTCATGCCAACACTTCTACTCCACTCCTCAAACTGCAGCCTGCTGTTTGACTCCTCCCTAATGTACTGTAAATGTTTTCGATACTCTGTTTCTTATCTGATCTCTTCTGTAACACATTCATACTTCTTTATGACTGCATGTGTTGAACTTCCCTGAACCTTTGTCTCCCTCCTTCTTCTTATTCAAGTCTCCACGGTAGAGAGTTGCTGATGGGAACACTTCTCAATACAGCTCACAAAGAGTACAGACAAGCCAAGGCTATTTAAATAAAATACTTCTTTTATTACTTTACTGGTGTCTCTCACTTAGGAAGGTAAGTTCACAACTGCAGTCTCTGAAGCCCCCTGAATTTTAACCAAGATAATCACTCTCACGTTAATGCCATCATACCCATCGGCTACTGCTATAAAAATGGTCTTTTCAGCCATCGTTAGTGCATATGGTGTGTAGCTTTATCTAACTCTTCAACTCTGCTTCAGTTTCTATGCCTGGGTGTCTCCTCTTCCTATCCAGCTTTATTAATGATCTTCCTTTGTGTCAGTCAAAATGACAGGCTCTCCTCTGTGCTGATAACCTTGTACAATATTCCTAAGGAAAACTCCAAGGTAGTATAAAATTCCAACTTTCATTCAATTCTACATCAATTTATTTATTGAGCTACAAAATTAGAAGTGTTCAGTATCTCTAAACCAGACTCAGTTTCCTTGGCTCGTAGTCTTAAGTGCACACCCTTACCTTTAGTACTACTACACCTGTTGTATGTAGCCTGAGAAATGTATACAGCTTGGGGGGCGTGGCCAAGGATGAACACAGGATAGTAGCAGATTTCTTCAGCTCCACCAATTTCATTACACTGACAGGAATTAATTACTTAAAAAAATTAATTTTTGAAGTAATTTTCTTTCTAAATATGTTTGTTTTATATAGTTCTTGAACTATATCTAAAAATGAAAGGAAATCTTAACAGTAAGTTCCAGTAAGACAAATTCTCAAGACTCCAGCATCAAGAAAGAACTTCAGTCTCTGATAATTATAATCCAGCAACTTACTGCTAAGATGGATAAAATGGATACTAAAATAGACACTTTCATAGAAAAAACTACAAAACAAATAGACTTGTTACATATAGACCTGCAACAACAGAAGATCCAGATGACAGGCATAGAAGAAGCTGTGAATGACATGGAAAATAGAATACAAGAAGAGGAAATCAACATTGAGTTTCTGCTGAAACAAAATACACATTTACAAACAAAGCTGGATGACCTGGAAAATAGATCTAGGCGCAATAACATTAGGATTTTTGGACTGCCAGAAAATATTGAAGGTAACAATATTACTTCTTTTTTAACAACATGGCTCCTAAAACTTTAGACTTACCAGAAGCATTCTCTTTTGGTATCGAAGAGCACATAGATCTATAGCTAATACTAACTCTAACAAAACTATCCTAGATCAGTTATAGTTAGATTTCTATCATCTTTTGATAAAGAGATGGTTCTTAAATCTGCTTGGGCTAAAGCTCCTGTTAAGATTAATGAGACAACTGTGCGTTTTGACAATGACTATTCTTCCATGGTAATAGCTAAAAGAAAAGTTTTTCTGCCACTAATAAGGGAGCTTAAAAAAGCACAGTTTAAAACATACCTTCTGTTTCCTGCCAAGCTTAAAATCTTCCTTCCTGATGGTCCTAAAATTTTCGATGACTTAGACTCTGCTTTACTGTTTATCAAAAAAAATTAAATTTTGGATAAAATAGAGGAAATGGAATGGGCTAGTCCTTCATTAAAGAGACTGGCAGCTGAAACTTCGTGGAAGACTTCAGAGAAGAAGAAGAGACTAAAAAACAAATGATTTGTTCTATGTTGTTCTATGTTTTTTTTTTTTTCTCTCATCATTTTATTTCATTATTAATCTTTTTAAATATAGTTCCTGCATTTCCAAGAAGCCACAAATATTTTGAAAAAGATTTAATCAAAGTTATTCTCTGTGTGCAAAGAAATGTTTTGTTTCATAACTAGTCAAAATATCTGGAGATTTAATGGCAAGCTGTGATTCAACTTGTTTCTCTTTCTGAAAAGGAGAAGTAAGGTCAGTAATTTGATACATTTTTTTCTTTATCTTTTTTTTCTTCTCCTTTTCTTCTTTTCTTTGTTTAAACAATGACATTCTATTTAGATTATGTAGTGGGTAAAGGGTGGGGGAGGGCAAGGAGAGAAGAGTAATGAAAATATGATTAATAGAATAATAACATATTTATTCCTTGTAAAAAGTTTATATGTTCTTCAAATGCTATTCCTAATTATACTTTCTTGATTATACTGCTTATGCTTGTTTGTAAATAATCTGTTATGCTTTAACTAATAATAATTAGAACTAAATAATAGTAAATAATATGTTTTATTTTTAACTCTATTAATATAAACAGTAAGTAATATTCCATTGTATATACTTCTTATAGCTTTCTCTTACATTTTTTTTATTAATGCATTACACCTTTTTTCTTTCTACTCTCTTTTTCTTTTCTTTATTAATATATAGAAATGCTTTTGATCATGTAGACACAGTAAATAATAAGATTTGCATAAAAATTGAGTTGGGACAAAAATATTGAGTTTTATTACTTATTAATAATTTTGGGCTTAATTTCACTTACACAGAGGCTGTAATAACCTGTAAAATACATTGTGAAGGTTTTGTCATGTTTAGATGCATTTACACTGCTAAATGAATGTTTGTCACTAGTTTTTAATAGGTTTCCCGCCAAAATGTTAAGAGAGACAATCTGGGATGTGGGCTGTCTCATGCACAGTGTCCATGAGCTACTTCAAAAGCTTCAACTCTCAGAATTCTCACAGAGAAGCTGAAAGCAGCCAGTCTCACCTTTGACCTAGATATCACACTGACACATCACAGATTCAGGAATGTCACTCTACCAGGAAATAGAAATGATGCAAATGCGACTATGTGAAGGAAAATGAACTCTTTAACATCTAAATGTGAGTTATTTTATATAATTACTTAAATATCTATGTTATAATTCATAAAATATGTTAGTTATAATGAGTTTAAATGATACAGTTTCTTGTAGTAAGTAAATGTCTTATTTTATAAGGCATAGAAAATGAAACATTTATTCAAGTGTTTTTGAAAATCTACTTAACAGCAGCTTAATAATCTGTGTTAAAAACTTATGTTCCAAACATATACATTACTATAACTCATTTAATTCATCTGATTGACAAGCATAAATAATTTTATAACTCTATTCTGGAAGAAATTGTCATGTGATATATTTTAAAGCAGTAGTATAGCATGGTTGTAAAATCTGGTTACTAAAATGTGTTTGCTGTGCATTGTTTTGTATAAAGAGCAAGTAAGATAGTGCTCGGCAAGGACACAACTCAGTGAGATCAGATATATATATATGTGTGTGTGTGTGTGTGTGTGTGTGTGTGTGTGTGTGTGTGTGTGTGTGTGTGTGTGTGTGTGTGTGTGTGTGTGTGTGTGTGTGTGTGTGTGTATGCATGTGTATATATATATATATATATATATATATATGTATATGTGTATGTGTGTGTGTGTGTGTGTGTGTATGTATATATATATATATATATATATGTGTGTGTGTGTGTGTGTGTGTGTGTGTGTGTGTGTATGTGTGTGTGTGTGTGTATGTGTATATATATATATATATATATATATATATATATATATATATATATGTGTGTGTGTGTGTGTGTGTGTATATATATATATATATATATATATATATATATGTGTGTGTGTGTGTGTGTGTGTGTGTGTGTGTGTGTGTGTATGTATATATGTATATAAGTGTTTCTGAGAATCTGCATAACTATGCAGTATGATTTATAACAATTTCTATGAATACAATATTTTATTCTATTGACAATAATGAGTTTGAGTAAATGCTCATATACAAGCAATTCAATGTTTTTTGGAAGCTGTTAATTGCATTTACATGACAGAAAATAGATGCATCTTAATATATGTAATGTCTGAATCATATTAGCCAAAGTTTTTGATTTAAATGAATGTTAGAACTTATTTTTCTCTCCTCTTGATTTCTAACATCAAGATTATTGAATGCTATTTGAATACAAGTGTTTTATATTACATGGATGTATATAGTAGTATGAACAGTTTAAAAAAAAAAAAAAAAAAAAGGTTTATTTTAATTTATATGATGCTGTTTTACCAAATGTGTAGTCTTGTCTTGCTAGATAATTGAATTGAAAACTGTTAACCTCAGTTAAATATAACTAGTATTAAATTGATAAGGTGGTAGCTGAGGTACTGCTGCTTAGGGTAGGGGTTAACTTGAGTGGTAAATACTACTCTAAGTTGGAGTTTATAACTCAGGCTGGATGCAATGTTTAATCCTTACATTATTTTCACTTGTTCATTGTTATTTGTATATAGTTTTGACATCCACAATATATTTTGTACATTCATTGTCACTACAAACAAAATTGAATCCTATACAAATCCCATAAGAGATTCAATAAATACAGCTATATTTAAAGGTACACCTAAAGGAGGAGATGTAACATTACTTATCTTGTTATTTGTTATTTTGATCATAAGATTCTTAAGTTTTAAACATGCCAAATGACATCTTTAAAAGGAATTTCTTTAAACATTAATGGATTGAATAATCCATGTAAAAGGGCAAGCCTAATAAGATACATTAATTTACTTAAGGCCAACTTAGTCTTCCTGCAAGAAACCCATCTCTTGAAAAAGATATTGATAAACTAGCCACAAACAAATATACAGTATTGGTTAGTTCAGAGCACATTCAGAAAAAAGAGGAGTGGCTATTTTATGGAATAAAAGTATGCCCATTCCTAAAACCATTAAGTCTTATCAGGATGACAAAGGAATGTTTTGTATGGTTACAATACAAATTAATGGGAAGACTTACACTTTAATTAATGTATATTGGATACCTGGAATTGGTATTAATACAGTGAAACATCATCTTGATAAGATCATATCATTCTCTATAGGAGATATTATTTTAGCTGGTGACTTTAATTGTATACTACATGAAAGTGATACTACCACTATAGGAAAAGAAGAATTACATCTAATGCAAAACATTTAAATGATTTTGCTAATTCTTATCATTTGAATGATATTAATAATCAGATAGATTCAAAATCATTACCATACACCTTTTTTCTAACAGATACAAAACTTATTCAAAAATAGATAGGGTCTTTATTTCTAACCAGATGGTAACAGATTTAATTAATTCCAAAATCATTTCATGTCCTATATCTGATCATAATTCAATTGTTTTTGAATTCATGATAAAAATACTCATAATGTTCAGATCAAAAGGATACCAGCATACTTAACTCAACTAAAAGACTATAAAGAATATATACTTTCAGAAGTAAAACATTTTTAGACATAAATAATACTCCTGAAGTCTCCATTGTTTATGTTTGGGATGCCTTAAAATCATATCTATATGGACAAAGCATCAGATGGTATAATAATAAAAGGAAATCTTGGGATAAGGAATTGTTAGATATTCAAAGTAAATTAGACTCTTATAAACATAATAATAAAGAAAATATTATGGACAAGAAAGTTATTGAAGAAATAAACAAACTAAATGAGAAATACAAAGAAATTTTAACTCATAAAGTTAAAATAACTTTAGAGAAATACAAGTTTTGTCTTATTCAATAAGCCCCAAATACTTACATAGACTTAAAAATAAAACAAAAAGGTTGAATAAACAAAACCATATCAAAGAAATCTTTTCTCTAAGGAAAAAGAAGATTGTTTCTAGTATACCAGAAATACTAGATGAATTTAGAAATCACTTTCACAAAATTAACCATAATAACATTAACATGGAACCTAAAGATAAAATAAAGGAGTTTATAACCACAAACATGAATAAAAAGCTTAATAAACAACAGATTAAACTATTGGATACGAGTATTTCATATACAGAAGTTATTACACAAATAAATAAGCTTAAATCAAACAAAGCACCGGGTAATGATGGTATTATACCAGAGATATATAAAATCCTTTCTAAAAGTACATATTCATTAATACATAAGGTTTTTATTTTGGCCCAAACTGAGTTAATAACCCCCCCATCTTGGCAATATACATTTATTTCGCCAATTTTAAAACCTAATAAAGATCCAACTAGATGTTCTTCATATCGGCCCATCTCATTACTTAATGTTGATTATAAAATGTTTATGAGTATTTTTGCTGATAGATTGAAGACAATCATTCCCAGCATTATAGATATAGATCAGACAGGCTTCATTGTAAATAGAAATACTTTTGATAATATAAGAAGAACTTTAACATTAATAGATTTTGCAAATAGGAAAAAGAAAGATTTAACACTTATTAGTCTTGATATAAGTTCAGCATTTGATTCAGTAAGTTGGGACTATCTGTTTACCTTAATGAAGTGCACAAACTTCTCAGATGCATTTGTAAATCTAATTGAGCATTTATACAAAGGAACGTTGGCTTATATTAAGGTAGGAACATATGTTTCACAAAAAATACCCATTCTTAAAGGTACAAAACAAGGATGTCCACTTTCTCCACTATTATTCACTTTAGTAATGGAGCCTTGGGCTAATTTGATCAGAAACAGTACTGACATAGAGGGTTTTGAAATAGATGAAAATACAACATCCAAAATTCAACTTTTTGCAGATGATGTTCTAATTACATCAGCAAGATCTAATTTCTCTATTTGATAACATGATGAATTTTAAAAGTATTTCTGGTTTAATATTCAATGAAGAAAAAACTAAAATACTACCTATATATACACAAAAAATATTCTCATTAGTGATTTTACTAAATATGTACCCAATTCAGGTCAGATAATTTATTTAGGTATAATACTATCTAAAGATATTAAATCTATTATATATAATAATTATAATACCTGTTTTCTTAATATACAAAATCTTTTTAATACCTGGAATAATATGTTTTTTACTATGGAGGAGAGACTTACAATTATTAAAATGATAATATTCCCCAAGATTTTATACTTAATACAATCAATAATACTTCCACCTACAAAAATAATTATCAAGAAACTGAATACACTAATATTAAATTTCCTATGGGCACCTAATAGACCTAGGATTGCATTAAAGAAACATACTAATAGCTGGTCTCAAGGGGGTATTTCTTTTCCAGACTTTAATTTATATACTATCTCTTCTATTGTAAAAGTTATTACTTTATTAATAGATCAGTCATATGTCACAAAATGGAAAGATTATTGGGAGCTAATTAGTATGCACTTCATGAAAATCTCCTTAACACATAAAAATATGATTGTAAATAACTCCATGTTATGGTTACTAAAGGAATTTTGTACTTCACCTATTACACCTAAACATATGGTTTGTTACCCATTAAATATTATTATTAGTTATCGTAACTTTATATTCATGCACCCTAAGTATAGGGAATGGAATTTTATTGTATTCCCTATAATGTATACTCAGGGTATGCTTTTGTCATCTACTTCTGAAGGAACTCATTTAGCTATAGATAATGATCTAAAGTACTGGTATCAGTTGATATCTGATAATAAAGTTAAAAATCTAGATTTCTTAAAACAAGAATTTGATCTAAGAGAAACTTGCTGGTTAGAGGTTCAGACCTTTAGACATCTCATTAATAAAATAGATCTAATGTCTATAACAGTTAAAGAATCTATTCCAACACTGATTGATTACTTGATATTAAATTTACAACATAAAGTTTCTGATAAAGGTAAACTTTCATACATACATAAAATTATCAGACAAGAAACTTTTTACAGTGTAGATTCATACTGGAATTATTTCACTTCTATTAATGGGGACCCACCAAATCAACAAGATAAACAATATATATTGGAATCTGCTTATAGAACTACGTCTTCCATTGTCTAGAGACTTTATACATGGAAATTTTTACATAGATCTTTTTATACACCTTTGATGATGAATAAAATAAATAATAAAGATAATTTATGTAAGAGATTTAATGTAGAAATTAATGCTGACTGGGCTCATATGTTTTATGACTGTATAAAATTGAAAGAATACTGGAAGTCAATTAATGAATTTCTGCAGGCTCTTTTTACAGATAATTTCATTATTTCTAAATCTCTTATATTATTCAACACACCTGTACCTCAAAGTGTTAAAAAGGTTAAGCTTCCCTTGTTATGGTCTATTCTAGCAGTGGCTAGGAAAATAATAACTAGAAATTGGATTTCAGATACACCTCCTTCGTTCAATGAATTTAAAAATGTTATGAATATAGTGTGCCATATGGAAATAAACACAATTAGGACAAGAACAAATAGAAAAACATCTTATTATATTGTATGGGATAATTTACAAAATTTGTTAAAAAAATTTTAATTTCAATAGCATGGTATTTTAGTTTAATTAATTGATCTGATTGTAGTGGATGTCTTTGCAAATACTTTAGTTGTTTTGTTGAATATTATAATAATACCTATTTTTAATTACTTGTATAAAATTGTTATGATATTTCTCTTATATGTTAAAACAATAAACCTGTTTTGAAAAAAAAAAAAAAAAAAAAAAAAAAAAGAAATGTATACAGCTTGTAATTATCATGGAATTATTCTTGAACCTTCCTTACACAAAGGTGAGCATTTCCTAGCATGAGTAACACCTTTCATATCAAAATTAGGCATCATCAGTGCGTATGCTGTCATTGTGCTGTTCCTTAATTTTACATTGGGATATATCTTTTAATATTTTATAACTTGGGGATACTCTCTGTAACACCATCTCCATGCTTATTCTGACGAATACTGGCCTCTCTTTCCACACCATTTCCTCCTCTTGCCAACTCAGCCAATATGTACTGTGATAATGAATACCTCTGTTTATTAACCTTATAAATTCTTTGACCCTATTTTCTCTAATAACATTGTTCAAGACATTTACTTGAACCATAAAACCTCATAAATGACATAAGCTGTCTGAAAAGTATGTGGTTGTATTTGTTATTACTTTTTGAACCTTTATTTAGCTCTGCATTGCTTTAGCTACAGAGTTTAGAGAATGTTCGTACTTTAGACATGAAATCTATATAATTTACAAGATGCCTACCTGAACGGCTGAATATATTTTTTTCTATGTAAAATCCATCACCAGAAATTTTGTGGGGTCTGGTTTTAAAGCAGATGCTTGTGCACTGAATGTATTTTTTAATTACCTAAAATGTATTGCATTTCACTTAATCAGGACATGTAATTACAACTAAAATGCATAACATCAACAGTAATCAAACACTCAAAAGATTGCTTCAAAAAAAATTGTCATATACTATGAAAAAAATTATTTTGTGGGAGAGGCAAATTAGTCCCTGATATCTCCCAATGTTGAGGTTCTTCAGCCACATGTCTGAATTCTCTCCATGTCTGTCTTAAAGTCACACAATCTCCAAGAAAATGGAAACTGTATAAAAAACATAAAACTTAGCCTTTTCCTTTTCTGTGACTCTTGCAACCCAAAACTAAAGCTTCTGTGACAAAGTTCAGACATATAAAATGTCTGCAACATATATTCCTTCTATGATGTTTTGTGTTCTGATAAAATCACACACAATCAACTGCAGTGCTCTGTGTGTCTTTCTTTACTGCTTTTAAACTTGCTTTGATACTCTCTATAATATTATATGCAATATTTTCTTTAGAATGATTTCTGGGCTAGTATCAAAAATAAATCTTTTATATATGTATTAATCAACTAGGTGGGTTGACTAGAGGATGTCTTTCAGTCATGAGCTGGACCAAAAAGAAGAATAAGTAGCATGCAAGTACTATACATTCAATTAATAACAAAGTATTTACAACAACTGCAATGGGTACAGCACATTTATTTACATTTAAAAAGTCATCATCCCTTAAAGATAGCAATTGTCAAGTACCCAAGTAATGTTCTTAAAAGTGACAAAAATAAACAGAAATATAATGTCTGCCAAGATACAAAGCATGGTGTGATCATATGTTAAAATTAGCAAGTACTGAGAAAGCCCTATCACCAAAATTAACTTCTGTTTGAACAGTAGTAAGTCATTGAAGTAGGTGTTTTTTCTTTTTGTTTTCTTTTCTGCGTTTTCCTGTTTACCACCAGCAGCTCTAGCCAGAGATATATTAGTAACTGAATAGTGATTCTGAATAGTTACTTGGGTTTACAACATATGTAAATAAAACTTTTGAACTGAGTTATATAATTACCTGTGACATTGTTATCAGATTTGTTAGTGGTTAATGTTTACAGATTCTTGTACCATAGCTTTTAAAGCACCCTTATATATATATATATATATATATATATATATATATATATATATATATATTTATATAAATATATATAAATATATATATATATATATATATATATATATATAGGAATTCACTTTTATAGGCTTCATTTTGTCAAGTATGCTATTTCGAATACACAAGAGTCTTGGTATTTGAGAATCAGACAGATGGTTTCCAAATGACTAATCTTGCAAATGAGTCATTTGTTAATATGAGATCCGAAGCATTTCAGATGCTACAGAGAACTGGGGTTTGAGACGGCTGGTCATCTTAGCACATGCACCAGGACAGATTCCCTGTTCAACTACAGTGGTCCTTAAAAGTGACAGAACAGTTGAACTAAAAGTACATATGTGAGGGGAATACATGCTTACATTAAGGTTATGGTACCTCATTACATTCCCCCTACTCCAATGTACAATGATCTCTAATTTAATATATAAAAATAAGTAGTGGGGGGGGGTTGGAGAGTGCAGGGGGCAACCCCTCCCCACACAGAAGTCATTAATGATGTAACAGCAAGTTACAAAAATTGCAGTTGTATTCTCTTAATTGCAGTTTACTTATTGGTGCACCACAAAATTCAGGCCTCACACTTTAGATAAGGAGCCCAGGGACACTGTCTATATGAGAATAAGCAAGCACCCTGGGCCTAGGCCCATAAGAGCTTTCAGGAGAGCTACATTGAGATGGCACAGAAGGAAGTATCCAGTCATTTCAAATAATGTAGAGAGGCCCTCAAACTAATATCTGAAGGCTTTCTTTTTTTGCACTAGTAGCTTGCGGGGTGCAATCATTTCTCCTTATCTTTCTTGGACTTGCAAATGTTTTCAGCTAAAGCATTCAATGTTTGCCAGTGTTTGCCAAGTCAAATCTTTTAGAAATTCATATAGCCATACATATAGGCTGAAACAAGTGTTGTTTATAAGCTACTCAATATGTAACTATTATTATTAGAAAACACCTATGTCCATTGGAGGAATTACTTATCATGGTGTTTTCATTTTTTCTGTATACTTTGACATAAATACACTGTCACAAGCTGGACAATTTAAGAAGATGCTTCTGTTGATTAAAACCCAGTAGAAAGCCCTTTGGAACACCCTTATTAAATAATGTCCAAGGTAGTATCACTTCTCCTGCTGGAAAGGAAACATACTTTGTGGATATGCACTTGTTAGCTGGTCATTCTAATCAAAGTATCTAAATAAATAAAGTTATGATGTAGAAACCCAGCTTTATCCTATTCTGTCTTTCCTAAAGAGGCAATATAGTAGAAGTGAGGTTTTGTGGTGCAAAATTGGAGGTCTTATCTTAAATTCCATCAGCTACAAATATCACGCTGGGTGATACAGTTTGTGCTATATAAAATCTTTGTACGGTGGAGACTTTTCTTAAAATTGTACACCCAGAAGGATTTATAGGTAAATAAACTGATTAAACTATTCAGGACACAGTTCCAAGTGTGCTGACAAAAGTCTTGTAATCATTTTTGCTTTATGACTTAGGTACCACGGTGTCTCATTATGCATTACAGTCTTTTATTTAAAGAATGCCAGGTATTCATTTTTATATGAAAAACTTTAATATGTCCCAGTACTGGACACCTAGTATCAGAGTCATTAGTTCACCTTCTCAGAAAGTGACCTACAGAAAAATCTCATGTCTTCCAGGAGGGGATGTTTCAGAAATCTGTACAGCAGGATAGCAGTGCTAGCAGAAATCAAGATCTTCATCATAAGGATTCATCTCATTCCTCCTACCCCCTCTGTCTTACAACTTCATACAAATGGAAATGCATTTTTAGATTCCTATTCTTTGTGGGCACAAAACTAAAAAGTCTGGAAACCCTTTTAATTTAATCAGTATCCTACATGCACTCTGCATCGGGAATAGACTGGTCAGGAAAGTAGCGCGATGATAAGCTCACATCAAATAGCTAATAAGCTCAAATAGCAAAGGAAGCAAGAAAAATATATCACCAATAACAGATATTATGATAACAAATAGGACAGAGTGTTAACCCATTAGTGCTGACAAGTTTTTTTTAGTTAAATGGTTGGCACACAGGCAAAAATGCATAGCACAAGAAATACTAGAGCAGTATGTGTGTATGAAACCTAGTATAAGTGACTTTTTATTTATGAAAAGTGATTTAGTTTCTACAGAACCATGGGTTCCCATCACATTTAAATTTACCATCCGCTATTCTTTCATTCATCTTTCTCATGAATGCTTTCATCTGAAGGTTAAAAAGTGTAATTAAAGGAACTGTATAATACAAAGATGTTCATCAATGTTGCAATGCCCGTAAGGATGGTGATGCTGATGGCATTATGAAAAATATCCATAATGAGCACAAAACTCGTTGCTGGAAACTATGACATATGGTAATCTGCCAGGTTTTGTCCTGCTTACTAATCAGATACTAGTGCGCTTCAATAATCACATTATGGCATGCCTACTGGCTATAGAACAGCATA